>NC_143512.1:17239845-17539845 GCF_031878675.1 Megascapheus bottae | reverse complement strand
TTCTAGGATTGAATGTGTTACAGACGTATATAACTATAGGTTGGTTGTGAAAGCTGAAAATTAGTAAACAATAGATACAGAATTTCAGTTAGCATAAGTCCAAGTGATTTATTGTATACTAACTACACATAGTAACAATGTGTCTTATTCTTGCAAACTGCAGAGAGAGTAAATTTTACAGTTTTGTCACATAAAGTATTAATTATGAGATGTAATACATATGATCATTAACTGGATTCAGTCATTTCAAAATGTATTCACATTTCAAAGCAGCATGTAATACATGGTAAATGTGCACAGTCTTAATTTGTTAATTAAAAATACATTAAAAAGTTAAGAGTAATAAACATTTTAAATTTGTATTAATATAATATTACTCACTTTCTGTCAGGTAGTTTGTTCTTACAGAGAGTGAAGAATGATCTTTTATATTGTTAGACATCTATTTGAAAGAAATGTCCTAAGCATCAGAGAAAGTGGCTTCTTGTATCTTGTTTTATAGTTACGCAGATTCAATTTGTATTTCTTTTTTTTTCTTTTTTTTATTGTAATTAGTAAAAGGGTTACATGATATTTGCCAGATAGAAGGTGCATTAATTCACATACATTCAATTTGTATTTCTTTTCCTTTACAGCTAGACTGTGGGTCTTTGCTTTTCTTATTTCGAATCCCTTTCCCCTTTTCTTGCTGAATTTTATTGTTAAAAATAGTTTCACACTTCAAAAATGTGCCCACATTTTTGTCCCTTGTGATTTCATGGGACTGAAAATACAAATCTCTTCCCCCCCCTACTTTTTTGGGGGAGATTTGTCTATCATGTTTATTCAAACTGTCTGATTTTTCCAGGCTAGTAATTCTTTTTTTAAACCACAGTTGTGGAGGATTGTAGAATGACGATTCATGATAGATTCTGGCATAGGTGTTAACGTTTTACCTGTGGAGCACTAGAGGATAGAAGCTTGAACTTGTAAAACATTTTCAGAATAATTTTTGCATTGAAAAAGTTCTGAATTTACCCTTTTAGAAACCAGTAACACGGTCATTCTGCTTTAAAAAATCATATTTTTTTCAGTGAGTAGTTATAAAAGGAGGTACCATCCAACAAATGTTTATAAGCACAATGCATCTTCTCGCCTATCCCTTGCAGTCCAACCCTTCTCCTCAAAGATACACATTGAGCCATTTTCATTTTAATAATCACCAGTATCCCAGAAAAGTTCTACTTATGAAAATGTTTGATGTAGAATTTCAGTGTACTAAGGGACTTCCAGATCAGTTGATTTAGTCTTTTAATTTTCCAGATAAAGGAACTGAGCTATACAAACTAGATCTCAGCAGCTTACCTTGCTCTATAGCCTAGCTAGCACATGCTTGCTGACCAATGGTTGAATGCATTATCTACTGTTCCATTGCAAACATATGTTTCAGAATTTTGTGTTATGCACTGCAAAAATTAGAAAAGGCATACTGCATAGATAACTTGCCTTTTGTAGCAGCCTCTTAAGTTATTTTGGGAAATATCATTACCATATGTGAAACAATTAGACACAGTTAAGTGCTGCTCAGTTACTCATTAAACGAGTGAATATAAGCAGGTCGAGTGAATGTAAGCAGGTTGGAGTGGTGCTGGACATATATTAGGTGCTCAGTAAATGTTAAATATTTCCAAGGGATAGGCATTTATAACCTGCCTACTGTGTGCCAAGTATTGTAGATTCCAGGGAAGAAGGATCCCAGACTAACATTATCATTCACAATCTTGTTTTATGAACTTGATTTAGGGACAAAAGCCTTACAAAGAATGTAAAAACAGAACTAAGTTGTGTTGGGAAGAAGCTGATCTTTGCAGAGTGGACTTTGAGGAGAGGAAGAGCTTTGCCTCAGTCATTACAGAGCTTCCAAGCTTTGGAATCCTGAAGTAATTGCAGCTGAGAAAAGGTGATGAATTTAGAGTAACCAGATTTAGAGTCAGTCTTTGATGCTTGCAAAGAGTGATTGAGAATAAATGGCAATTTGGCATTAATTAGTGAATAACCCAGAGAGTCAGTCCAAAAAGTTATGATTTTGATGATACCAAACCACTCAGAGTTACCTAGTGTGCCAGGCTAGGGAAAACTAGCGTTAGAGAACTGATTTTGTAGAAAGTTTTAGACTTGGGAGGAAGCTAAGAGAATATTCATTCTAAAATATTCTGGTAACAGTGTACAGGACAACTCAGAAGCAGGAAAAGAGCTGAGAATCTCTTTTATGTAATAAAGAAATGCATCAGAAAGTCCTTGTAACCACTATTGAGTTGGCTGGAAGAGGGAAGAAGAAAACTGCAACAATGTTTGCAAAGAGAAGCCCTGGCCTTTCTGATATAGGAGTCCAAAGTCAAAAAATATTTTTCATCTTTTGGAACCTAGTTGCACTGTATCCAGACTAATAGTTTGAAAGTCACGCTGGTTTGGGAAACCAGGTTGTTTTATTTATGATGAAGTAGATGTTAGTGAAAATAGCCAAGTGAGCCAGAGTACTGGATGAGAGATCAAGGAAGGCAATGTTGATCTGGGAACCATCAGAGTCTGGGACAGAATGAGCTCACTCTGACTGCACTTAGGGAGGAGAGCAAAGAGCCAAGTCCATTTCTTATACTCTAAAGCTACAGTTCTTATATTAAGAGTATTGTGCAGCAGATGTAAATAAAATAGAGCCATATATATATATTCATTTTTATTTTATTTTTTTCCTTTGTGGTTCATGGGCTTGAACTCAGCCTGGGTGTTGTCCTTGAGCTCCTCAGCTCAAGGCTACCAACTTACCCCTGGGCCTGGATGTTGTCCTTGAGCTCTTCAGCTCAAGGCTATTGCCCTACCCTTGAGCTAAGCCCCACTTCTCATTTTCTAGAGGTTAATTGGAGATAACAATCTCAGGTCCTTTTGTGCCTGAGCTGGCTTTGTACCTTGATCCTCAGATCTCAGCCTCCCGAGTAGCTAGGATTACTGGTGTGGGCCTCAGCACCTGACAAAGAAGCTTATATTCAATTTGTCAGGAACTGGCTCATGGGTCGGCATACCTGAAACAAGGTAAGACTGTCATAAGGAAGGATTTCAAAGAAGCACTACATCTTTAGTGCAATTTATGGAACTAAATTAACTTTTCCTTTCTTGTAAGACAGAGCATAGATTAGTTTGTATGTATGGGGAAAGGAAGTAGATGGAAAGATATGCTTTAAGAGGCAAAGGGCAGCATGCCACATAGGGAGCTCATGCATCAAGGTTATTTTGAAGGTCAGATGCTAGAAATATTCTCTGTACCACCTCTTGTTTAGAGCTTAGAGCACTTTTTTGTTTGGTAGCTGGCACAAATACTAAAGAAATGATACCTGCTCTTGACCCAAGGCTACTTCTTGAAAACTTGTAGAGTTGGTTAACTGTAGCATTTCAGATACAAGGCATATCTTGTGACTTTTGGGGATGAAGGTCTAATTAATAATTGTTTTTTTTTTAACTACAATAACAGAATTTAACAACCCAGGAAGCTTTTATATCCTGAATATGGATGGTATATTTACAAGTTTGTTATTGTTGATTGCTGTTTCATCTTGCCAGTGTAGGACAGTAGATTGAGATGGATTTTTATGCAAGAAAGTAGTTGGGAAAAAATGTATTACTTTGGATAATTGTTGGTGCTTGTGAAACGCAGTTGAGACATTCAGGGTGTATTAGTTCTACTGAGGTTTGCCTAAATACATGCTTCTTGTTAGTAAAGACTGGAAGGAGTTTACTCAGGAAATGATTTGTAAGAATGAATGATGCCAGCCAGTTGCTTTTATTTTAATAGGCTAACACTGCTTAGGTTGATTGGCATAGTCTATTACTGACAGCTATTCTGTGTTTTACATTGAAATAGTTTATCCCCCCTCAAAATTATTTGAATATGTCCAAAGAACTTTTGTCAGTAAATTCTTTGATACAATCTGTGCACTCAATATAGTGGGAATGAATTTAGGTACTACAAATGGATATTCTGGAATTACCAGAAAATATTTATGTGTCAGAAAAGATAGGGAACATTACCATCACAGACCAGTAGCCATTGCCCCTATGTTATATAGGACATGACCTTGGTTGGCTGCCAATTGTGAATGTGTATCAGATAGCCTTTTATTGCAGGTTCTCAAGTATGGTATACTCTTGAGTGTTATGTGTAAAGATATTGAGGTACTAACAGATTTTAGGGTTCTTAAAATTTTCTGCATGAAAAAGGTGGTTTCCAGAACATTACTCCTAAAGAATTCTATTAGTCAATTAATTTGCTTAGTGCGACTTAATTGTAATTGTGAAATAGATCTATAAGCAATAGCACTGAATTTTATTAAAATATTTTATAATCCAGACATTCTGTCCTACTTACAAATACTTTTCTTCCAGTAATTTTCTTTTTTAAAGAGTATCTGGTTTACTGAATCTCACTTTATGGGATAAGTCAGTGCTTAAAATGTGAGCTCAACAGGATGTGGTTTCTGTGCAGTCTTATAGGACTACTATGTGTGGTGGGGAGGGTCTGAGTTTTCATCTGAGTATACATCTGGAGACTTCAAAGCGGAAATGTGACTGTCTTCTGGATTCTGTGGGAAGTGCCAGCAACTGGAGTTTTCAGAGGCAAGTTGGAGGAGGATCATTGCTGTTATCACAGGGCAGGGCTGGGGGTCCTCCAGCCATGGCTGCTTGGCTGTCCAGGTACAGTCACAAGGCCATTGAGTGTTCTGCCAGAGCACTCAAGAGTCCCAGTTCTTCCCACTGTCATTTGACACTCATCGTCTACTCCTTTCTGAGTGGCCTCTGTTGAAGTTGTAACTAGGTGGTGTGAGATTTATGGGTAATGATTTGCCTAGGATAAAGTGTGTTTGGCATCTGTGTTTTGTAGGGTATTATGTAATTGCTCACATGGTCAGGCCATTTACTCTGTATGAACAAGTGACTATACTGAAACAACATCTTGGAAAACATTCAGGCATGTTAATCTCCAGGTTGGGAAAAATACCATTACAAAGTCACTTGCATCTGTAGTTTGCGGATGCATATGAACTGTAGATAGAGCCCCAGTTTTTTTTTTTTTTTGTGTGTGTGTGTGTGTGTTTTCTTTAGCATTATATCTTCAGGGATGAAGTGTTGAACTTTAGGGGTTACTTGCCATTGTCATTCTATCAAACCTAAAAGCCTTCCTGATAAGTGCTAGAGATCTGCTTAAATAGTAGGATTTTCCTGTCCAAGTTGATAGTCAGTGATGATGATATCGGGCTGGAAGTATGGACTTTTCTTTTACCAAATCACAGTTCCTATATTTAGCTTAAATGCACTGGTTCTTAACTGTGTGTGTGTGTGTGTGTGTGTGTGTGTGTGTGTGTGTGTGTGTGTGTGTGTATGTGTGTATTGCCTAGTGAGCTATTTAAAATAATAAAAAGCAAATTTGTGCTCATCTGTAAGTAACTCTATTTCTTCTAATTGCTGTTTCTCAGATTTGTATATCCAACCTTGACTTCTGAGTTCCAGGCCTGGTTGTCCACTGACACCGCCATTCAGGCAGTTGTAGAGTGTAACACTTTGCTCCCTGTATGCATCTCCTCTAGCATCCTGTTTCTCTAAAGTAGCACCCTTCATCTTTCCACTTGCCTCAGCAAAAACCTAAGAGGGTATTTTTCTTCCTTTCTTGACCCACTCCTCTTTGCTACTTCATCCAGTCTTTCCTATTCTCACTTCTCTGCCCTGATCCAGTCCACCATGGCTTTTCCCTGGTCATTTGTAGTGACCTGGTTCTCTGCTTGTGTAACCAGAGTGGCTCTAAATCACTTTTTATTCATCAACTGCAAAACAGTGTTCAAGATGAAGATAGTGCTATTTTTCCCTGAATATATATATATATGTATATGTATATATACATATATATATATAATTTTTTTTTTTTGGCCAGTCCTGGGCTTGAGCTCAGGTCTGAGCACTGTCCTTGGACTTTCTCTAGGCTAGAGCTCTACCACTTGAGCCTCAGCACCACTTCCGGCTTTTTTCTATGTATGTGGTACTGAGGAATTGAACCCAGGTCTTTGTGCATGCTAGGCAAGCACTCTACCACTAGGCAAAACTCCCGGCCCTATTATTTTTAATTGTAAAGAATGACTGCTTTTTTTTTTCTTCCTTTATTCAGGGTCTGGTGTAGAAACTCCTTTTCCCCACATTGCTTTTTCTAGGGAACAGGTAATGCAGAATCGTGATCTCACTCTTCTGCCTTGGTTGTGTAGCTCATAGTTCTCTAACTCTTCTGACAAGGATCTGTGAGACTTCATCCAACAGACTGCAAGTATAAAGATAGCTTCTAAGCTTTTATTTGAATAGGGCCAACTTTTCACCAGGTATTGTGTCCCATTGCATTTGTAGACAACACAAACTATTGATGAAAGCAAGAACAGTATTGTCTTATAGTTCTGAGGTCAGAGGTCTAGAACAGGCCCTACTGGGCCTGCAGGAGCAGCCTTACTTCTTGAAGGTGCTATGTGACAATGTTTCTTTCTTCTAGCATCTAAAAGCTGAATATAGTCCTTAGTTCAAGACCCCTCCCAATAATAGAATCACTCTTCCACCTTCTGCTTCATTACTCTGCCTTCTCTTCCTTCTCTCTTCCCTCTTTTACCTTAGAAGAACTTTTGTAATTATCTGCTTCTTCTGACCTCAACTAATCTCATCATCTCAGACCCTTTAACCATATGTGTAAAGTTCCTCTTGCAGTATAAGATAATGTGTAGATTTCAGGTATAGGACATGGACATCTTTGAGTAAGAGATATTTTGCTTATGTGTGTAGGCATATTTGAGCATTATTAATTATATGCATTTCTAGACGATGAAACATCTGCACTGAGGCTCAGAGAAGTTTTGAATTTGAGTAAGGTTACAGGGCTTAGGTTTGATTCTGCTGTTTGCTACTGTGCATACTATTTCTTCATGTGTAGCCTTGAATGTGCTTGTTAGAAAGCTAAACTTTCATTGTAGCAGCAGGTAGGATCATGTCATCCGGTAAAGCAGGTCTCCATGTGGAGTTTGTTACAATTGTTTCAAGCAATGGATATTAGCATCTGTATTTTTGCCCATAAGTAAAACCAGGTCCTAAAAGTTGAGATATTGTTTTTCAAGGTCACAGAGCTAAGTAAGTATCAAAACTAGGACTAGAACATAAAAATCTGAATTAGAATCCGCCCTTCTTTACCTTTATCTGGTAAAGGAAGTAATTAAGAAAAAATAATCATCATTGGTGAAACATTGTGGGTACACTTAATGATTGAATCAGTACAGAAAGATGAAGTGATAAAGGGACTGGGTGAGTCTTAACAGAATTAGATTTGAAGGGTAAAAAAAGCATAAATGCAGGGTGAGAGAGAGCATGAATTTAAAATACATACATGGGGTAAAGATTTGTTTCTTTTGTAATGCTCTCAGTAGTGGTTATATTGTAAACATGTAATCACACTACTTTTATGGTTCTCTTAACTGGAAACTTGATGTGATTGAGTGCAGATCGTATATAATTACCATGGCAAGAAACATTTAGGCATCATCTTCAGGTTCTTTTCCCAAACCTTCTACATTTCCCACATCAGGTGAAAATCATAGCTTATTGAGCTATTGGTAGTGCAAGTTAAAAACCTGAAGTTGAACAATACAGAATCTAGTCTTTACACAAGAAAGGGAACCACTTATTTCATCATGTTCATGAGTCATACTTGCCACCTTGTGGCCAAGCATAGGCCAGGGTTATTTCTAAACAGTTTATAATATCACCCTATTAATTAGGATTTTCTTTCCCATTCTTTTCTTACCTATTTCATTTTTCAGTGAGGATTAAATTCTCTGAGTAAAATTAATTTCTCAGTGAATTAAATCTAGCAAGTAAATAATTTTCTCTTACAAAATGGTGAGAGTTTTTGTTACTATTCTAATTGTTTCTGCTGTGAGGTTATGTGCTTTCCCCCAAATAGTTGAATACTTCCTCATCCAGAAAATGTGGCATGCTGTTTTTTTGTTCCCTTCTGGTTTTTCTTTTAGCTGATATCGGAAGTCCTCCTTTGCTGGAGGCATTGTGCTAGGCATCAGGGAAGTAGGGCAAGCAAAGCAACTATGTCACCCCCTCTTGACATATGGATGCGTTAATTAGGAAAAAAGAGAAGCAGTGTGTGAAGAAAGATGATAATTGTGATAATGCTATGGAAGAAAGCATAGTCAAGCTATAGAATAATATGGGGAAAGGTATTTTAGATACATGGCTAGGCCACGCAGTGGTGACATTGAAGTTGAGAGCTGAAGCATTGTGTAGAGAAGGAATATTGACAAAGGTACTGAAATACGGTGGGGTGGAGCTGGCTTGAAACTGGGTTTCAGTAAAGAAGAAGCTAAATGGGAAGCAGAAGGGGGGAAAAAAGGAGAAAAAAGATTGCTATATGCTTGGCCTCATTAACAGTTATACCAGAGTAGGGTGCCATTCAGGTGTCTTGATTTTATTCCAAGTGCAACAAGAAAGGTTGCTAAGAAAGGTTAGGAGTAGCAGAAGGATATAAGCATGAAGTCGGCTAAGACGTTGATGATCTAGGAGACAGTATTGATGACTTGAAGTAAGGTATTAGAAGTTAGGAGGGAGAGAGATTGACCTTGTGTTTTAGAGAAAGTATGGAAAGTGCTTGAGCATTCATTGTGAAGAAGGAGAAATAGTAGTCAGTTATGACCCCAGGATTCTGAGAATGCTCAACTAGGTAGTGGACACATCAGAACTGTACATGGCTTTGGGGGAGGGATAGTTTTGGCATAGTCATTTGAATATATGGATCTGTTTTTCAGAGACCAGGTTTCAGTAGGAGATGCAAATGTGGGAGACATTGGTGTAACCAGGAACTTGAGTTACAGAATGTTTGACCATGTGGAAAGGTAACAGGGCTAAGGAGCTTACTAGAGGCTCTGTAACCTTTCAGGGTTGAGGAGAGGAGTCAGTCATCAAAGGAGACTTACACTAGACAGGGAAAACAGTGAAGGACAAATTCAGTTGGGAGTCAGTGAAGACAGTGCTTCTAGTAAAGGTGTGCCCTTCTGTGCCATCCTTCTTCCAGGTGACAGGAATGGGAGCAGTACTTACCATCAAGCTTGAAATGTGGTGGCTGTGGGAATTTTACAAGGACAGCTTTTAGGAAGTGTGGACAGGATCTGATTGGAAAGGGCAGGTGAGTGGGTGGAAATGAGTAAGGAAGGAGAGACAATAGAGAATAATCCCCACATATGGATGAAGGGCTTGAGGGGCTGTTGGGGAGGATATGGGAGTTTTAATCAGCTTTCTGCAGATTAACAGAACTGAGTGGGAAGGAGAAGATAGAGTGTAGAAGAATTATTGGAGGATTGGCTTATTTGGTTATAAGAGGCCCCAAATCTCCACGAAATGCAAACGACCAACGTGGAGAACTAGAAAAACAGGTTCTGATGCTCAGTACAGTCTACAGGCTTTGAACCTAGATGAGGCTGAAATTCTGAGAGCCAGGGTTCTGTCAGTGTGAATCCTAAAGTCCCAAACACTGGAAAACCTGGAGTTCGAGCATCCACACGTAGATACTGGCTTTGGAAGAAAGTAAGCACATTTGCCTTTTGTCATTTTTCATTTTATTCCGTCCAGGACCCTGGATGGTATGAGGATCCACATGGAGGACAGATCTCCCCCACTCAGTCCCCTGGATCACACATATTTCCCCTGGAAATCCCAGTCACTGTAGTCAATGCTGTACTGCCTACCTTGGTTTCCCTCTTAGTAGGAGAGGCAAGGGGTCTATGGAAGCATGGAGAATCATTCATGCTTAGAGGCTGTCTAGATCCCCTAATGCACTTAAGTTGACTCACAAATCAACTATTTCATGGCGTTTCAGGAAGTATTTGAACAGGACTGACTTTGACTTTGACAAATCTTAGATAGGCTATACAAGCTCCATTGTCCAAAAGGACAATGTCCTTCTTAGTATTTTCAAATAAAAATAACGAATACAATAGTAATATGTTTATTCCTGTAACACAGAAATATTGATAGAGTACTTTTCCCCTATGAGAAGAGCATCTTCATACAACTAGGTGAACGAGGATATGCTATTCTACTAGAAGTAATTGCCTGTAGTAGGGGAGTGTGATGGAACAGGAAGGATTGATTGAAATAGTTCATCCACAAGATCCAAGCATCTAGCAGTCCAGAGAGGTATGCTTGGATGTCAGCAGAGGTGTGGCCTTTGAGATGGTGAGAGAGGAGAACACATTTCTTTTTTCACTTGTAATAAGAAAGAAAAACACGCAGATACAGCTGTGGCCACTGTGATACCATAACCCTAGAAGCCTATTTCCCCCCTTGCGGAAACCATTGTGGAATGATTGTGTAATACATGTAGATTTGGCTGTAGATACATAGTCATTGATACTTTTTCCCCATAGGACAGAATGGGTACTCATTCTACCTTGTAGCAAACTCTAAATTTGTTCTTTCCAACATCTTTGATATTTGCAATTTTTTCCCCCTCTGCTGTGCTGTGCTGTGCTCAGGTTTTCTCTTTCAGCAACAGTAGAGAAAATCAAATACGATCTTCCCCATTCCTCACAGAGCAGCACAGGGCTTTCCAATAGAACTGATTAGCAAATCAAAGGATAAAGTGATTTCCTCACAAGTGATTTTCTTGCCCTACAGAAAATTGTCTTTTTCAATATTACTATCAGTATTCGTTGACTTGTCAGCGCAATTGAAACATTCTCTGTGATTTCTGTTTCTTTCATGCAGGTGGAGAGAGCATCCTCTTAAGGTCATACCACTCCTCCCTGTCACATATACAGAGTTCGCTTATGAGGTGTGAATCAAGAATTTCTGCTTTTTGGAAGGAGACTTTTTTTCTACTGCCTAAGATAGTTTTAAAGTGATTTTTATCAGACCATTATGCTGACATATCCCTCAGTCACTGTTTTATTTACGCACCTGATTTAGGATAGAATTCTAGGTACTGATCACTAATTGTATTTTCAGTGCTACAATGAGATTTAAAGCCCTCTTTAATGTCAGCACGCTCCCTCTTTATGACATCTCTCCAGAACTGTTTAAGTTATAGGTTATAGACCCAAATAGATCCTTGGAGGGATCCTCTTCTTAATGTACACTTGATGTATTCAAATTGAATATCAGTGTATTAGACTAAGGCAAAGTTTTAGATTTATTCAAGCCAAAAGAAAATTAACAAGTTCTAATTCTTCTTTGAAAAAGAACTTGATTTTCTATTAATAGGGAATTAGACATTTCAGCAATGAAGTGGATATTTGTTTTCAATATTGAAAATACATGCTAGAATCAATTAGAAGTGATTCAAGCTGAGTGTTGGTGTCTCAGGCCTGCAATCCTAGCAACTCAGGAGTCTGAGATCTGAGGACTCTGGTTTGAAGCCAGCCTGGCAGGAAAGTCTGTGAGAGTCTTATCTCAAATTAACAACCACAAAGCTGGAAGTGTGTTGTGGCTCAAAGTGGTAGAGCACTGGCCTTGGCTCATGGGCAACTCCCAAGCCTTGAGTTCAAGTCCTACAACCGGGGCGGGGGGAGGGGGAGATTTTTGGAAGCCACTATCTGTTGTTTTGTGATAATGAATGAAGAAATGTTTTTTTTTTTTCCATTATTTCAGACAAACTTTGAGAACATGTCTTAAGTTTAGAAAGGCATATATAGATTAGTGAGCTGCATACCTGGCTCATGTGTTTTCTTCTTTGAGTTACGATAGAGAACCCTCTAACCCCCTTTGGTCTTTCCATGAAAAATTAGTCATTATCAATATTGATATGTGCTTCACTGGTGTGCATAGGTATGATATGACTTACCTGTTACTTCCTGGGAATCCATGTGATTCAGCTACAGTAAGATTAAGCCCTCTTTTCATTGTTGTCTTTTTCATGAAATATCTCCGGAAATAATACAAGGCTGTCTCAAGTTTTCTTAGCTGTGTTGTTTCCAGATGTAAATCGAAGCATATTCTCTTTCTTTCTCATCCATGGAGCTTGTTTTAAAGAACTAGTTGTTATGCTGAAACCTTGCATTTCCTTTCTTTAGTATACTAGTGAACAAGCTTCAGTGTTCTAATGAATGACATACCACCTCTCCTTACACTACAGCTATCTACAGACTACCATTTGAATGTCTAGGAACTATTTCCGTCACATACCTCCAACTAGAGAGGCCTGAGAGGTGTTTGGGGGCAAGTTGTAGTCTTGTGCTCTTTGTGCTCTATCAAGGATTTTTGATATTCATCACAGTTGCATTCCCTCCCCCACCCCCAAGAAAATTTGTTGCTACTTTTGGCTATGTCTTTTTTTCCTTATTCCCAACTTTCTTTTGTCTCTTCATACTTCTGCCATTCTGACATAATTTGCTCAAGTAACTAGCCTTGTCTTGGTGATTTTTAGTCTAGAGACTTCATCCCTTCTTGGTACTGAAATGAACAAATAACGGTATAATTCTAGTGTCTCCCATTCCCTCCCCACTATAAAAAAACAGCAGATATTTGTAGCAGGCTAAAAAAGAATGTAAGCATCCAAAGTTAGTGTTTTTTTTGATTTTTTTGCCAGTCCTGGGCCTTGAACTCAGGGCTAAGCACTGTCCTTGGGCTTTCTCAAAGTTAGTGTTCTACCACTTGAGCCACAGCACCACTTCTGGCTTTTTTCTATGTATATGGTACCTAGGAATCAAACTCAGGTCTTTGTGCATGCTAGGCAAGCACTCTACCACTAAGCCAAACTCCCGGCCCCCAAAGTTAGTTTTTTTAAATATATTTTTCTTGCCAGGAGCTGGTGGCTCATACCTGTAATCCTAGCTACTGAGGAGGCTGAGATCTGAGAATCATAGTTCAAAGCCGGCCCAGTCCATGAGACTCTTAATCTCCAATTAACCACTGGAAATGGTGCTGTGGCTCAAGTGGTAGAGCTGAAGAGCTCAGGGACAGTGCCTAAGTCCAGAGTTCAAGCCCCATGACCGACCAAAGAAATATATATATATATATTTTTTCTTATTTGTGTTTTTCAAGAGTGTATCCTATCCCTTGCAATATTTGTATAATGCTTTTTAGATCATTTTCTTCCAAAATAATATTTCTTTTTTTACATGAAATTATATTTCTAACTTTTTAGTGTCTGAAAATCTAATGAATCCTTGGATTATACAGTGTTTGGCAAGTGAAAGATTGTCCTTGCTCTCATAAGCTGGAGTGTCATTCTGAATAACAAATGAGGCTTATCTTGTATGCATGGTAGATCTCTTAATGTGAGAATCAACTATGGAACTCAAAATCACAAAAATCTAATAAAAAGTATGAATATGGATGCTGGGGAGATGTTTATGATTATGGTTGATTGAGTTGATGAATCAATTTTTTTCTATAGATGTTATTTCTTATTTAGGTTTGTCCATTAGTGTTAACAGGTTGAGATGGAATGATCTTGTCAGGTTCATAATTTTTGTCCCTTGTGAATTAAATCAATTAGATTTGAATTAGAATTTCATACCTAAAATGTAACATGCTGTTTGTTGTATTTAGAGATTCCAGTGACCCAAGGATGTTAGAACTTAATTGGGCTGAGAAGTGAGTAGGAAATATGTACCCAAGTATTTTGGTAGTTCTAGTTCACATTTTGAAATATGATCAAACAAAAATAAGAGCTATGGAGAAGATTTTGTGCTATAAATTGGTATTTCAATCTTTCCAGCTGTTCATGCTTTCTGTGATCCACTTATAAAAGTGGAAAGGAGGGGCCGGGAGTTTGGCCTAATGGTTAAAGTGCTTGCCTAGCATGCATGAAGACCCGGGTTCAATTCCTCGGTACCACATACGTAGAAAAAAGCTGGAAGTGGTGCTGAGGTTCAAGTGGTAGAGCTCTAGCCTTGAGAAAGTCCAAGGACAGTGCTCAGGCCCTGAGCTCAAACCCAGGACTGGCAAAAACAAAACAAAACAAAAAAAAACAACAAAAAAACCCAAACCAAAACAAAACAAAAAAGTGAAAAGGAAGGGGTGAGTGGCTGCCCTCTTGCACAGCCACATAATTAAAAAAAAAAAAGTGCGTGTTTTAGCAAAGCTATATTAGTGTGTCATAGCTGCCTTTTTCTTTTTTATTACAGGGCCAGCTCTCAATGTTGCAAGAAAAAATAGACCATTTGGAACGTTTGCTAGCTGAGAATAATGAGATCATCTCAAACATTAGAGATTCAGTCATCAATTTGAGTGAATCTGTGGAGGATGGTCCGAAAAGTTCACAAGGCAATTTCAGCCATGGGGCTGGCTCACATCTCTCATCACAGTTATTCTTTAAGGTCGACCCTAATGATTGTATCTTTGCTTCACAAAAAGGGAGCCATCAACCCGATGTACAGGTACTGTGGACATTTATTAATAATCCCAGGGTGTTCCTGTTTTCTTTTCAGATTTGATCAGGCTTCTGTTGGTGGTAAGTTGTTTAAATTCTGGATGCCAGTTGCTCTTTTTGTAAAGTAAGTTAGGCACATCATTATTTTTCATTTTTTTATGCGATAAAATTCCATACTTCTGTGTTTTCTTTTTCTTGTAAATACAAGAATACATTTCTTTTTGTGCTTTTCAGTTCTTATTTTCTACAATGGTTGACAGTCTTTGCGAGTTTAAGTTTGCCAGAGATTTTCTTACCAATTCTTCCTTCCCTCCCCCTCCCTCCCCCTCTCCCTTCTTCCTTTCCTCCTCTCTTCTTTTCATACAAGAAAAGCCCTGCTCTCACTGTATATTTTTACCTTACAATGTAGAGTTAGGTATTTTTGCATGCTACATTGTATGGGGAGAGAACTGTATGGCTTCCAGTATGGAAGCCACTATCTGCAAGTAGCTGCCAGGCACTTGCGGTGTATGTGGTAGCTTTGATTTGAGTACAACACAAATAACAGGATGCTTTAGGCTTAGCATGGAAAATATCTCAACTCACTTTTGCATCGATTGCATATTGAGTTGATAATAGGATAGATTACATAAAACACAACATTCAAATTAGTCTCATCTGTTTCATTTTATTAGAAAATTAAAATGTAAAATTAAAATTAAATGTACATATTTGGTTTGCCTTGTATTTCACTTGGACCTTCTAGAAGGCAGAAGCTGGGGCCAGAAAAGACTTGTGTCTTTCTTAAACTCATATTGACCCCTGCCCTGCAAATAAGCAGAAGACTATGTTTAACCCTGTGCCTAGAGCCAGAAACCAGAAGTCTTTGGATGACCCTCGAGGGTAAATGTTTTATTTTATTTAATTTATTTATTTATTTTTAAACTGCACTTTATTTATTTATTTATTTATTTATTTATTTATTTATTTATTTATTTATTTTATTTAGCCAGTCCTGGGCTTGAGCTCAGGGCCTGAGCACTGTCCTTGGACTTTCTCAAGGCTAGAGCTCTACCACTTGAGCCTCAGCACTACTTCTGGTTTTTTTCTATGTATGTGGTTACTGAGGAATCGAACGCAGGTCTTCATGCATGCTAGGAAAGCACTTTAACCACTAGGCCAAACTCACGGCCCCGTGGGTGAATATTTTAAAATTGAACAGAATTAGTTGACCTTCAGCTTGACTTTAGAGAAGGTGCTTTCCCTTTAACTCCTGGGGATCTCGAACATCATTTTTAGGCTATGATGCTCAGGTCAAGCCAGAACCTAGGATCGGAGAAGCAGATCACATGTTACACCTGCAATGTCATCAGCTGGTGTGTGGCTAGGTTCAGAGATCACAGGCCTGAGTTTTGCAGTGATTATGCTTTCTGTGAAGCTTGGACTCACTTGTGTTTTTACTGACTGTGTCTTTAGTACCTACTCTTATCACCCAACCTATGTAAACGGCAAACTTTTGGGTGTTTGAGTGTGGGCTGGCTAGACAGAAGTTGCAAAGTGACTATCTCTGCAGTAGAGCCAGGCAAGAGAGCACTGGGAAAGAAAAGGGAGGAATAATAGTCTGCATTCTAATCTTATTCTTAAAGGCATCAGTCCTTAGCCAGGGATGCATTATTACCTGATGATAAGTTATAATCACATATACATATTTTTTCCGTAATTTTATAGCCTAATTAACTTGAATAATAGAAATATTTATAAACAACGGTTTCTTTCTTTGCCACGTTTAGTATTGTGGAGAGTATGAAGAGCAAGTTAAGTTTTATGTTTTTTGGGGGTGGTAATAGTTTTTTGTTCTTTGTGTGCAAGTAGATTATTGTCTACAAGGAATACTGCATTGAAAAACTAGAAAACATTGCTTTTGAGACAAGATCTTTCTTTGTTGCCCTGACTGGTTTACAGCTTCTATATGCTGGAACCAAAGGTACACAGTACCACATTCAGCAGAGGGAAACATTTGGACGCTTAAAACTTAAATCTCAGTTTCAAAACCTTTTGCATTTTTGAATGATTATAACTGGTTGTAATTGTACTTACAAAATAAAAAAAGGAGTAATTGGATAGAAAGGGTCTACATACTGATATTGAAAAGTAACTACAGATTTGTTTTCATAAAGTGAAGAAGACAACTGTAAAAGCATAGTTTTAGTATTATATTTTAAAATTACGAAATTCCTGGTGATAATCAAATTTCAGTGAATCCTCTTTTATTCCTACAGAGTTCTGTGAAGTGTATTAAGCATAAAGGAGGGAGAGAAGGAATTCAGCAAAATTGTATTTAAGAAATAGATGGGGAGGAATTTTTAGAAAGCTATTTATGTACCACGACCAGCATTTCAAACATTTGAGTGATGATGATCTGTTTGGACCTGAATATTTTCAATTTATTTTTACAGAAAAAAGTTATACACACACACACACACACACACACACACACACACGTATGCAGAGTATAGCAGTGAATAAGTTTGAGCAAAAAGTTATGAATGTTGAATGCAAAGAAATAATAGCTAAAGCTTCAATGTTTTTCTTTCATATTTTTAGATGATGGATGTTTACAGCCTAATTCCTTTTGATAATCCAGATGGGGGAGTGTGGAAGCAAGGATTTGACATTACGTATGAAGCCCATGAGTGGGACACTGAGCCCCTTCAAGTCTTTGTGGTGCCTCATTCTCACAATGACCCAGGTAAATTCTGTGCTTCATGAAAAGTTAGAGGTCATTGGCTTCCTGGGGGACACTGAGGTTTGCATTCAGGGGCTTGGTACCTGCTAGGCTAGTGCTCTACTGCTGAGCCACTCCCTGAGTCATAGAGGTCATCTGCTTCTATAGGGCCAGAGTCCTATAATGAGCATAGGAGACAGCCTATTTCTCTTGTCATCAGACATTATTATGACTTCCATCCATTTGCTCCTTTTATGTAATTCTGTTTTGATGTTCTCATTTTACCAATTCCCACTCCATGCTAAGGTAGTCTTTATGCAGTATGAAGCAGTGACAAGCATAGGGACTTAGCTTTGGGAGGGAGGAGTTTGGGCACATTTCAAATTTCTGATAGTTCATTTCAGTTGGTTCTAACAAAACATTGCATGGGAGAATGATTTTCTTATCTATAAACTCTACTTCTTAAGGCAGGATGCTTATGGGGGAAGTTAGAATCTTTCCAAGGAGAAGTAGTAGGAGTTGGTTGAGCAAACTTGGTATTTATTGATGCTCCACCAGGCACCAATGTGAATATGAATCCGACTTGTCTGTCGGTTTGAAGTAAATTTAGGCCAGGTACTGGATCTCTGTGAGACCAAGTTTTGTTTTTGGTGGAATCAGGATAACAGTATCTCCATTTCAGGTCAAATTGGGGAGGAACTGTGCCTGACATAAGAGTAGATGCTACTGTTAACATTAGTGTTATGTCCTGTGATGGCGATGGCTTTACTTAGTAATGCCAGAGAACTTTTTCTTTCTTGGTAAGGAGAAATGGCAGTCATGAGAGTGAGCATGTAATTAGATGTGTACCTCTTTAGTATGAGTACACAGTGTGACGATCTGTGAATTTAAGTAGTGGGGAAGATGTATTTCCGAAGACTTTTCTAAAATGATTTTATCATTGGTTACTTTATCATTATCTCAGTTTTATCATTGCTATCACAGCACTACGATTTACCTGCTATGGTGGATATTTTCTTCTGAACACCAATTGTATGTTTATCTTCTATTTACATTTTTCCCTCTAGTTTATTGAATTATTTCTATTTCAATGATTATATAACTCATATCTTTAGGTATTGACACATGATTTTTAGTGACTTCTTTCTTGATGTATTTTTTTTTTTTTAATTTGGAAGGACTGGGGTTTGGACACAGACGTATGCTTGCTATGAAAGTACTTGAGTCATGCTTCCTACCTTTTTTGCTTTAGTTTATTTTCCAGGAAGGATCTTCTACTTTTGCCTAGACTGGGATGGGACTTGGGTCTTTTGGCCCATCCCTGATTGCCGGTACAAGCTTAGCTGGTGATTTTAGGGAGATCTTCTCTCACTAACCTCTTTCCTGAGCTACCCTCAAACTATAATCTTCCCACTTTCTTCCTCTCAAGTAGCGGGGATTATAAGCTTGAATCATTCACCGTACTTGGCCTTGGCCCACTTCCTTTCTGATGTCTACCTATTTCATCTATCTATTTCTACATCTTAACACCAAAACAAAATCCACTTTATTTTCAACATACATTTTACTTACAACACACAAGATTAAAATATGAAGCTCTTTGAGGGCAGGGATTGATTGCAGTTACTTTTTAGATTTCTGTTTGTTTTTATTATTATGGTTTCTACTATAGTTAGTATGTTGTTTGCATTAAGCCATCCTTTAATAACTGTTTCTGACTGTAATAAGTGAATCTGTCAGTATCCTAGCAACCACAGTTGAATCTTTTTGTCTTAGTAAAAGATGTTAATGACCCTAACCCTCAGGCCCTTTATTACTTGAGTTAAAAATAATGGTAAGAACCAGATGTTTTTAAAACTAAAGCAGTTTTTACAATGAAGCAAAATACTAGAGGAAACAGCTTGCTTATGTTTCTAGTTAACCTTCACTGTTTCCTAATGAAAGGGCATGGTAGAGTGCTCACCTAGCATACAGGAAGCCCTGGGTTCGATTCCTCAGTACCACATACACAGAAAAAGCTGGAAGTGGTGCTGTAGCTCAAGGGATAGAGTTCTATCCTTGAGAAAGCCCAAGGGTAGTGCCCAGGCCTTGAGTTCAAGCCCCAGGACTGGCAACAAATATTGCTAAACTAAATTATTATGTGAAAAAACTGAATCATTCTGATCATGAAAAATCACCCTGTTAATCAACGAGAAAAGAGAAAGTATGTGCACTTATATTCCAAGTCAAACTATGACTGTAATGGGAAATCTTCATTGAATACTCCCAAATGAATCTGCAATTAGGCAGCTTACTTTGTAGATGAAGTTTATGGAAATGTTTGGATTTTCCTTTTTTTTTTCTGCCAGTCATGGGACTTGAACTCAGGGCCTGAGCACTGTCCTTGGACTTTTCTCAAGGCTAGGGCTCTACCACTTGAGCCACAGCACCACTTCCAGCTTTTTTTTCTATGTATGTGGTACCGAGGAATTGAACCCGGGCCTTTGTGCGTGCTAGGCAAGCACTCTACCACTAAGCCAAACTCCCGGCCCAATGTTTGTATTTTCTATTTACCAATCTTCAGCTCAGAAGTAGTTGGTTTTCATCAGTGAATTTATTTCTGTTGAGAAGAGAAATATTTGAAATAAAATTCTAAGATTACTGTATTTAGTCACCTCACGTGAAGAGTTTACATTATTGTGCTTTCTGTGGGTGGTATTTTCTTTATTATTATTTTTATTGTATTTTATTTTCAGGGTAATGTATAGAGGGGTTATACATTCATCAGGTAGTGGGTGCATTACTTCTTGAACATTAATATCCCTTCTTGGGCTTTTTTTTTTTGGTGTTGAGATGATAGCAGTCTGCAAGAAAAAGCAAATTTCAAAATAGGTTTGTGTCTTAATACAAAGGCTAATTCCATCTTCCATTCTGTGAGGACATATCACATCTGTCATACAATATTTCAGTGGTTTAGGTAAGTTAACACAAAATTGTACAGGAATTGTTAGGTAAAGCTGATAACTTTTATTGCGATGGTTTTAAAAAGTTTTGAATCAGAGACCATAAAATTAAATAGTAGTTAATTGATACATGTTCCTGTTGGATTTAATAAGCTGATTAAAACACAATTATAGGACCTTTATATCTTCAATCTTTGTTCTTTGCTTCCCACTAGTTAAACTGCTGAAATACTTAGTTAATTTTCCTTCAAAGAAATCACAGTGTGTTGAGGAAAGATAAGGTATACTAAGTGGAAGGTTGAACACAATATTGTTGGTTTGGCAGTTTCTAAAATGAACATTAGGAAATAATCGTCCATGTGGTATGATTCTAAAATAGTAGGAAGACTGGTCCCCTATGTTAAACTGGAAAATAATTTTCTTTTGCGCATTTGTGGTTTTGTTTTTGAAGGCTTATATTTTTTGACTCAGTGACTGGGATTTTCAGCTTTTTAGAAGCTCAGAAAACAGATTTTTGCATCTATGATTATAAGCTATTTTGAAATGAATTTATGAATCCTTACTCTTAAAGATTTCATACACACACAAAAAAGAGTAGACACATGAGGAAACCACAGTATGATAATACTTTCAAACATTTCTGTTCAAATATTGTTGGATTGGTCATCCATGGTCAGAGAATGTCTGTAGAGATGAAAGCCATAGACTCAAGTCTATATGAAGGTCTCTAGGACAGGTTTGTGTGTGCTCATAATGTGGTTAGTGCTCTGTTTGCTTTAGCAATGCAGGATAAAGCAGGTTGTTTGGCTTTGATAACCATGTTGGGAAATGGTGAGTAAACGAAGGAACAGAGACCTAGCATAGGTTCCCACACTGAGGGAGTGGCGTGTGATGACTTGAACCACATTTGTTTTTATTGGTACATATTAAATTGTACATACCAATTTGGTTTCATCATGGTATTTCCATAATGCATAGAACATACTTTGATCATATTTACCCCCCTTTATTACTCTAACAATCTGCCCTCTTTTCCCCTGCTTTCCATTTTGCCTTGAACAGTAAAACTCTGCAGCTAAGAATACAATGATTTGTTGAAAGTGAGTCTATGATGAATTCTCAGAGACTGACAAACCGAATTTTGCATTTATTTGATTCTAAAAATCCATGTTCTTTCATGTACCACAGTGAATCTCTAGATACTTTATTCATTTCCAATGATTGTATTTCTTCTTGCTTGTTAGGCATAAGACCACTTAGTTGATTTGTCTAGACTTCAGATAAAGTTCATACGATGTTCACACTTAGTAAATAAAAAAAATATAGAATCCATGGTTAAACTTGCATTTTTAGTCCAGAAGAGATAGTTTTTTGTAGTATGGGAATAAGTGGTTTTAGGTATCATGTGAGACATAGTTAAACAACTGTTAGTTGTTTCTTTGAGATTCACATTTAGCACAGCATCCTATATGTCATTCTTCAATATAATATTGCCCTTGGTGGATAACGCTTCTGAAACCACAGGGGGAAATATTTCAAGTATTGTCATTTATCATCTACTTTAGCATTATGAATCTCATTTTATTCATACTTTTAACCCCATAATTTCAAGGAACTACATAATGTTTGGGGAAGATTTGTCCCTCATTCAGTTTTAGATGCTCACAGATGGGAAAGAAAATAGCACAGATTTCAAAATTACTTTGGAGGCAGATCTCAAATTTACATTTATCAGATATCCGAGTATGTGGGTCTTTTTAAGGTCACTTTTGTAAGCAGCATATTAAGGGGCACAGTTAGACACACAGCTGCAGAGTCAACCAAACCCCAGCTGTTCAAATAGGTTCTTCTCTTGTGTGATCAACTTTTCAGTAAGGGCCTTTTATGAGAAATTAAAAGGTGATATATTGCAAGCAACTAAGTTGATATGCTTAGAAAAGAATTCAATGACAGTGAGTCAATTGGAAAGAAAGGTTAGCTTATGTGGGAAACAGTTCAGGAACATTTTGTGAAACTAGCAGGTTTATAAGATTCCAAAAACGTATAGATATTGGCAAGTGTTGGCCTCATGTATGACTCTTTCCATATTCTCTTAGAAACCTTGGTCACTTCCTAAGTTGTCTTGATTTCCTGGTTGATTTCTTTTCCCAATTTCTTCTTTTTCCACTGCAGGTCATAACCAGTTTTCCACAGTATTGGGCAGACTCATTTTCTGGTTTCTCTATTGCTTTTTACCTTTTTAGCCTACTGTTTATACTCTTAGTACAGATACTCTAGTACACATACCAAGAAACCTTCTAGGCTTTCTGTAAGAAATAAGAATGTTTAGAATATTTTAGGATATGTCCCCCACTTCTGGTTTTACTGTTACCTTCCATATGTTCACTGTGTATTATAGCAGTGCACCTGTACCACATGTGGTTGCTGAACCCTGAAATTAACCCACACTTCCATGATTTAGTGTCTTTTTGGTAGGCTTTTCTCTCCATCCAGAAGATAAGTGGCCTAAGACTGTCATTATTCTAGATAAAGAATCCTTGATGCTTTATTCCCACAGCATTTTGGATATACATATTTTTCACTGTAGTCTTTGCTTTCATCTTGCTTTGCTTTTGTTACTTTGCACTTATTAAATTTTAAAAATGTGTTAGATGTTAAAACTCTCACAGTGTGTTGAATGGAGAAAAGCTTAATTTGCGATATAAAATTGCGATTAAAATTAATCATCAATGTATTTGAGTAATGTTAATATCAATACCGGTAGTAACACACACACACACACACACACACACACACACACACACACACCCTTAATTATAGGTTGCCTCTTAAATGTAAGACTGGATGTTGCAATCAAATATAGAAGGGTTAACAAGATAGAAGACACATATTCATCATTTGTTGAATAAAATAACTTAATTAGTAAAATAAAGATCGTGAATCTCATTTTCATTTTAAAATTCAGTCAATACCACATTGAAATGTAAGTAATTCAAAGCACAATTGTATATTTTTAAATGTCTGTTACTGATATTTTACTTATCTGAGAGTAAATAATTTTACTCAGCCTTTTTAATGCTTTCCTGAAAGTTTGTACAAACCAAACATTTGAGTTAAAAAATATTGTAGGGGCTGGGAGTTTGGCCTAGTGGTAGAGTGCGGTCTAACGTGCACAAAGACCCGGGTTCGATTTCTCAGTACTACTTATATAGAAAAGCCAGAACTGGTGCTGTGGCTCTTTTGGAGAGGGTTCCTTCTTTGAAATGAAAGTATTGAATCATTTTGGGACTAATAGAACATTTAAAAATAAAAATATAGCAAATTAGATACATGATACAACCAGATACTGGACTCTGACACCTATAAACCTAACTACATAGGAGGCTGAGACCTTGGAGGATCACAATTCAATGCATAGTCTCTGGGCAGAAAAGTCTGCAAGACTTTGTCTCTAACTCGCAAAAAGTGGGCCTAAGGGTAAGGCTCTAGTGGTAGAGAGGCAGCAACGAGCAAGCAAACTGAGCAATTGTGAGACTTCTGAGTTCAGGCCGCAGTATCGAAGATACCAGACAGAAGATTATTAGTTCAGGCTTAAAATATCGACAGTGAATATTTTTTAAGCATATTTTAGTCCACAGACCTTTTTCTCAATCCAGCTTTCCACAAACTTCAATTATCTGCCAAGGACTTACTGAATTCTTGGTCATGTAGGTTTGCAGAGTTACCAGATTCCTGAGAGTTGGCTGATTTCAAGTTTGGGATGTAGCAGCATATGCCCAGGCCTATTTCTAAAATCTGCAGGATCTGAGGCAAAAAGACAAAGAGCCCACACACTTTGTATCTAAATACTTGAAAGTTATGCATGCTAGATACACACTATACCAAAAAGATCTTCTGGAAAAATAGGAATAGCTCTGTTGTCTAGCAGGCTAAGGATGAAATCTTAGGCTCCGAGTGTCCTGTGAGATGTGGTGTTGTGTGGAAAGGCAGGAAGAGGCAATCCCTTTTTCCTCCAAGGCCTTGCCTTGTCTCACACCAGGATAATCTTGGTTGCAGACACCACAGTGTACTGTCTACATCTCCATGATGTAGCCTTTTGGACAGTGTTCAGGTAGAAGGTATTCCTTCTACCTGAAGGTCCCTTCATGCTGGGTTGAGTGTTCTGATGACATAGAGTACTGGTAGATGCTTAGAGACCAGCTTGGGGCCCTTTGAACACCAATTTCTGGACTCAGAAGATGCAGGCCAGGTTCTGGGTAGAAAAGTTGTGACCTTGAGGATTTGTCTTGTAGAAAGGGGTATAGCCATAGAAATAGTAGAAGGAGAATACTCCTTTTAGAAGAGAGCATTCAAGGTCAAGTACCACTTGCACAAGTACTCAGGGTGGCACTGTATATGCCTGTGAGCCACATAAAAGAGACTATCCCTTTTAAGAGGGTAAGCTCTCCACAGACTTGCAAGCTATCAAGGAATACAAAAAATAAATTTTAAAATTTAATCGTTATTTGTCAATGAGTAATTATTAGATAATTGTTCATGCACATTGCAAATAAGTATTAGAGTTTTCAACTTCATTATTTTTTTTACTTTGGAACTTAGTTTAAGAAAGTAATAAAATAACATTGAGTTTGGATTTATACATTTTTGTGTAATTTCTGATTATTCACACATTGTATTAAGATATTCCCACATTTAGTTAAGATAGCTACTTGGTCTTTTATAGATGACAGTGTTGTGACAGTGCAAAAGAATAAATTGAAAGGTATTCTTAATGCTATTCTGGCCTTGGTTCAATTTCCCAGTGTATTCAAGAGGAAAAAAAAAGCTGTAAATTGACCACTTAAGTAAATCAGTTTGCAGCTCAGTGTCCTCAGATTATTAAATCTAGAGGTTGGAATATAATTTTATGTTGCAAAAATTCATTCCATACAACTTTTCATAAAATACTATCTTTCTGATTGGTCTCATGTTAATATACAATTGTAGATTTTAGAATAATTTAGAAAAAGAAAGAACCAATTCTACGTAAAAGGGAATAGTTGATTATTCTATTGTATAAGAGCAATAAAAGCTAATTTACTGTTATATTACTCAATATTGAAAGCTGCAAGAGGCTATCTTTCAGTTCATTCTTCATTAATTGTGCTATATTGTAGTGGTATTAGTATGTATTATGGATGAGTTTTATGGAAGGCTTTTAAGTTGACATCTCTGAGCTTGTATTTTGCTCACATAAATATCTTTGTCATATTTTCTGTGTGATTGTTGAAGGGCAAATGAAGTGTTGAAGGCGTAGTGGATTAATCAGTCACTGTGATTCTTCTATGAAAACTCTTACTATAAACTCTTTGAAATGAACTTGGCTTATAACAAATCGTGTCTGCTGAAAATAGTTATATATTTTTTTTTTTAAAAACCCTCCAAGTTACTAATCTTTATAAAGACTAGTCCTTCTAAATTTGCTTTTCATGCTTCATCAGTTGAATTTTTCTGTTAATTATTGACCCATTGCACGATTCATAGTCAAGTAGTTAGTAGTTTTGGCCTTCATTAGAATTCATCTAAAAGGTATATGTGATACCTTAAGGATGATAATTCTAATGGAGCTTTATAAGCATCCCTATGATCTCCTTGTGGTCAGGAATGGTTTCAGTTGAGGGCATGACTCCTTGGCTTATCTGTGTCCATCTTCTTCCTTTATGTTGTCATGGCGTGCTCGCACGCACGCATGTGTGTGTGTGTATGTGTTTATGTATGTGTGTGTCCTTATATCCTCTTGTAAGAGCTCCATAACCTATTTTACCTTAATTACTTCTTTAAATTCTTCATCTCCAAGTAGACTCACATGCTAAGATGTTTTAAACTCTATCTTTAAGTGTAATCACATGCTACAATGTGGGAGTTAGGACTTAACATATCTTACTCTTGAGCCCGTATAATAAGGGCAAAGATTGAATTTTGTGCAGACTGATATTTTGAGCAACCAATATGTTTAAATGTGGAACAGCTTGTTTAAATATTTAATGTACTTTTAGAAATTGTTAGAAATACTTTTTACTTTTTTTTGCACAATTTTATACAATGTTTAGTACAATTTTTAAATTGTACAGATGGAAATAGGTCAATTCAGGAGTGATGAGGATGCTAGCAGGTAGTATTTACAGGTGTTGTATTGTATCTGGGCTCACTTCTGAGCACTTGATGCTAATCTTAAGGCTACCAGCAAGGACACTAGTAGGTTGATTTGCTTTGCCCAACTCTGTGAGTTCTGTTGTGGAGTCTGTCTCAGTGTTCTGGGCAGAGTTCCAGGGGTGAGTGCTTTGTGAAGCAAGATGGGATTACTTGCAAAAGTTTCATGAATATATTCGGGTTTTTCTAAAGGTACAAACTTTTTGATTACACAGGTCTATGAAACTTTTCTTTGCTAGTAGATTTAAAATTGTTTCATATTGAGAAGGTCCTGTAAAGAATATTTTAATGTTATATTTCTATTTGGGTCATAGTGTCATACTTGATATATTGTAAATAATGCTTAGTAAATATTTGGCAAATGATTAACCTAAATTAAGGGGGATAATATGGTTATAGCTGCAGTGCCTTTTCCAAATGTACCTATGTGTACTGTCTGGACAGTTGCATTGTCTATTTGTCTTAGCAGGTTTTCATTTCTTACTTCTTTGTTTTTTTTCAGCAGCAAATACAGTATTTGTTGAATATTAACCATAAATAGATGAAAGAATCTGTCACTTGGACTTCTTATGTATTAGTATGAATTTTGGAAGCAGTTGAGCAGTAGCTCAGCCTGGAATTATAGAAACTGGCCTTCTTGACTTGGAAAAAATCATATTAAGGGAAGTAAGCCAGACCCAAAGGAACATAGGCTCAATGCTTTCCCTCATCTGTAATAATTAGTACACATCTAGAACTTTCCTAGCAGAGGATTACAATAGCTCAAACCTAGATACATAAGGCCATATAGTAATGAACATTATTGGGAGCAATTGTTGGCAGATTTTTATTTCTTAGTATTCTTTTTAGTGTTGCAGTTACTTTATGGCTGCTCTGTGGGGCTTTTGGATTAATTTATACTTGTGATTTTTTTCCTGTCTTAATTTATTGGGTGAAAATTTTACATGTAACATAAGAGGATATAGTTTTGATCTTATAAGGCTAGTACCCATTTGTTGGTGCTGTTTAGATATTTTGTTGCTGTTGTTGTCATGGGCTTGAACTTTGGGCCTGCGCGCTGTTCTTGAGTTCTTCAGCTCACAGCTACTGCCCTACCTCTTGAGCCACAGCACTACTTCTGAGTTTCTACTGGTTAACTGGAGATAAGAGTCTCATGGTCTTTAGTGCTGGGCTGGCTTTGAACCATGATCCTAAGATCTTAGCCTCCTGAGTATCTAGGATTACAGGGGTGAGCCACTATGCCTGGCTCATCATTTAGATTTTTAAGGCTAAAAAGCTAGAGATGGATAACTGTATTAATTTATATATGAACAACTACTTTTTGTCCTTTGTGTTTATCTTTCCGTTGTTCTTATTTCTATCTGAAGTTTTGTACAGGTTTCTGGGACTGAATTGAAATTGACTGTATGAATCACACCTTTGTGGTGTATTTGTGTCTTGATTTAGGTTGGTTGAAGACTTTCAATGACTACTTTAGAGACAAGACTCAGTATATTTTTAATAACATGGTCCTAAAGCTGAAAGAAGAATCAAGCAGGAAATTTATGTGGTCTGAAATCTCTTACCTTTCAAAATGGTGGGATATTATAGATATTCCGAAGAAGGAAGCTGTTAAAAGGTTTGTTTTAAAACTTTTTTTGAAATTTGGTAATATTAAAGTTTATTTTAAAGTGTAATAATTTTAGAAGGTGAGTTTTTAGCTTATATCTGAAATTTAATTTTTTAAAAAGCATCCTGCTTTCATTGATTTTGGTTTATCTCTGCAAAAAATTAATCAAAATCTTTTCCATTGAAGTCTGTGTCAATATGGTTATAAAATAGAATTGTGATCAAAAGGGGACTTAGTATTTTAAAGGTATATGTTAAAAGTGCTCCTTTGGAAAGCTTGTTTTGTGCATTTTACAGACTTCCATGTACATATGCACCAATTTCTCTGACAGTAGTCAACACTATAGTGTTTGAAAACCTTGGCCAATTTGTTGACTACAGTATTTTAATTTGCTTTGTGATTGCTTACAGTGTTGAATATTTTCTCATCTTTATCAAGTTTTTGTGATTTCTTGATTGTACTCTACTCTTTCATTTATAGAAGTCCCCTTTTTCTGATGTTTTTATTTTCTTCATAGTTATTTTTCATATGCAGTCCTAGAATTTTCATGTGCTCACACTGATGAATCTGTTTTTTTGTCATATGGGAAGGTCAGCTAGAAAGGCTTTTCTCAATTCATTGTAATTTTTAACCCTTAGTTTTATTTTTCAATCATTTTATTAAAACTTTGACTTTTTTTTTTATGTGACAATACTGGGCCTGGGAACTGTCCCTTAGCTTTTTTTTGCCCCTACCACTTGAAGCACAGTTCTACTTTAAGGTTTTTGGTAGTTAATTGAAAATAAGAGGCCCATAGAGTTTCCTGTGGCTTTTTGAACTATGATCTTCAGCCTTTAGCCTCAGAAGAAACTAGGATTATAGACATGAGCCACTAATGCCTGGCTCTCAAAATTTATTTTAAAATATGATATGATTCTTTGATCACTGCTTTCAGGAATTATGAATTATATTTATTTATTTACTTACTTACTTGTTTATTTTTGTGGTTCCTGGGACTTGAACTCTGGGCCTGGGCTTTGTTCCTGAACTCTTCAGCTCAAGACTGTTGCCCTTGAGCCACAGTACCACTTCCAATTTTCTAGTGGTTACTTGGAGATGAATCTCACAGACTTTAGTGTCCAGGCTGGCTTTGAAGCAAGATCCTCAGATTTCAGCCTCCTGAGTAGCTAGGCTTACAGGTGTGAGCTACCACACCTGGCTTAGAATTATTTTATTTATGTGACATCACTTTTACAGCACTTAATGCATTAGTCACTGTTTCAAGTAGCTGGCAAATGTAGTGGAACTACATAGAACTGTGAACAGTTCTGTGAAGTGGTACAACTATTCTTCTTCTTTTGTAAGTCAGGACACTGAGTCATGGGACCATTCTGGCAGAGCTGGTGTTCAGTAAGCCCAGACTGTCCAGATCAATAGCCTGTGTTCTTTGCACATCTGAGATTTAAATCTCCTTCCCTTTTCTGCTGAGTTGAAGGAGTATCTTTATTGTATTTAAATATGTACCGATTTCTGGACTTCCTGACCTGTTCTTATGGATTCTTCTGTTGGACTGTAATTGTTGCTTTAGGACATGCATCATTAACTGACAAGTTAAATTGCTTGTTTTCACCAGAAAATTCTTTCAGTCAGTGACCGTTTAGTTTTCCTGAAGAGCTTTAGAATTGCTTTGCTAAATTCTTCCCAGCCCATCAAAACCAGTCTCTGCACAATCATAGTTTTGGGAGGAAAAGAGTTTACATCACATATTCAGTTCATATAGCAGACTTCATCTGCTTGCAGTGTTAGCTAGAAGGTGTTGTAAAGAAAGGTTCTTTTTCTGGGGATATGGGATGAACTAAGCTAACTTCTGAGGCCAGTGGACCAAACACTCTTCTGCTGCAGACACAAGTGGTAATAGGAACCAAGGCTATCAGGATATCCCAGTTATTCAAAGCAAGCTGTAGTTCTAAAGTGTATTAATAGACTGCCCTCGCTTAGGTATTATAGCTAATTTAGATTAACATCCACACATATAGTCCTCTACAGCATTTTTGAATCCTTAGCTTTTAGGTAACTGCCTATTAACTTGAAACATTTTAAAAATTAAGATCTGTCTTTGGAAACCATATGGAAGAAAACGTTTCCTCCTAAGTTTCACCAAGGATTTCTTTTAGTATAGTAGGGTTGAAGTAGAGAAAAATAAAAACATTTCCTGTCTCCCTAATGGAGGAGATGGGAGTTAAAAATTGCCTGATGTTTGTCATGGGTAACTTTTTGTTTAAGTATTCCGATTTAAAACATTTTTTTGTTTAAACCTTACATTATTCATTGAGTACAAATAATACTTCATATTTCCTAGTTTTTGTAGGAATTTGCTGAAATGTATAGATTTTAGGAATTTATTACATCTCTCATTTTTATTTCTTTTAAGTGCTTCATTTCTTATTTTTTTCCTCTTTATTAGACTGTCTAAAGCTTTTAGTTAAATTTGTTGGTTTTTACCCTCTATACTTCCTTGCAGAACCAGTTTTACCCTTGATCTTTTCTGATTATCATCTTTCCTAATTCTTCCTACCTGCTTTCACTCATACTAACTGAACCAGTCCACTTCTTTTAATATGAAATATACCACCACCTGTGCATTTACCTTTTTAACACAGTGCTACCTAGCTTTTAAATATTAGTCATTTCCTCGCTATTATATTTTCCCTTTAAATATTATTCAACTGTACTGTTTTCTTTCTGATTGAATTTGTTAGAATAGTTTTTGGCTAGCAACCATTTATACTTTAGTGTAAAACCTACCTTTATTGTTTTGTGGTCTAAGTATGGACTGTGCTATTTAATTGGTTAGTTAATTTGTTTATTTTTAACATTTATTTTACTGAAGTTTGAACTTAGGGCCTTGTGGTTGTCAGTCAGGAACTTGGGCCATACCTTCATTTCTTTTGCTGTGGTTGTTTTTGAGACAGGGTCTTACTTTTTTCCCCTGGCTAGCCTAATGGCAGGTCCATCTTGCTAAAATGCTTCCTTTTTATTTTTATTTTTTTGTGGGTCATGGGGCTTGAACTCTGGGCCTGGATGTTGTCCCTGAGCCCTTCAGCTCAAGGCTACCTCCCTCCCTTTGAGCCACGACCCACTTGGCGTTTTTCTACAGGTTAATTGGAGATAATAGTCTCAGGTTCTTTAGTGCCCAGGCTGGCTTTGAACCTTGATCCTCAGATCTCAGCCTCCTGAGTAGCTAGGATTACAGGTGTGAGCCACCATGCCCAACTCTCCTGCTAAAACATAAAACAACTTTTCCTTTTATTTTCTCAGTCCCAAGGCTTGAACTCAGAGCCTGGGCACTGTCCTTGGGCTTTCTTCAAGGATAGCACTCCAGCATTTGAGCCACAGCACCACTTCTGACTTTTTCTATGCATGTGGTACTGAGGAATCAAACCCAGGTCTTTGTGCATGCTAGGTAAACACTCTACCACTTTTCCTATTGAGATGAGATCTTGAAAACTCCCCTTCCCTTCCTCCTAGGCAGTCTGAAACTTTGATCCTTCCATCTATTTCTTGAGTAGGAAGAATTAAACCTGTAAGCCATTGTGTTCGATTGTTCTTTAGATTTTTTTTTCCTTTGTGACTTGATATGTGACCAGCATGTGACTAGTGTAGATGAATTTCCTAATACTGGAAAAGCAACTTTTTGTGGATATAGATTTTGATGGATTTACCCTAATTTAGTTTTCTTCCTTCTCCCTTCCCCTCCCTCTGCTCCCTCTCCTCCTCTTCCTATTTTTTAGTGCTGGTCTTGGGGCTTGAATTCAGGGCCTAGGCACTGGTCCCTGCGCTTTTGTGCTCTAGACTAGTGCTGAATCACATGAGCCACAGTTTTTCTTCTTGCCCAAACTGGCTTCAAACCATAATCCTCAGATTTCAGCCTCCTGAGTAGCTAGGATTACAGGTTATGAGCCATGGGTGCTAAGCACCCAGATTTAGTCTTTTATAATGACTAAATTTCCTTCTGTGTACATTCAGCTAGTTCTGTTTTCACCCAACATACACATTTCCAAAATTTACTGTGTTATGCATAATTGTGTAGAAAGACCAGAGGGTTTATGAAAAAAAAATGTGGCTTTAATGCACAGCTCAGCAGCTTTATGAATGACTGGAAAAAAACATGAAAAACAGAAGAATCACACAGGTGCTAGTCCATTGGTTAACATGTTATGTTGATTAAGAAATCTATAGGTAAAACAACAAAGATGCCAGTTTACTTTAAAAGTTGATGTTTAATGTGGAAGTGGATCAGAAGTATTCATTATGAGTTTTTGTGAAAGTGAAACAAATTATCTCTTAAAACTGCAGTTGTGATGCAGGCATATATGAGTAAATTAAAGCACTTCACAAACCAGCCGCTGGTGATCTTTGTCTTTGTGGTGTGTGAGTGTTTGTATTCTGCAGGGCTCAGCAAAGCCATCTATAGCAGTCTGTCTTCACCCAGATTTTGTTTTATTTTGTTTTTTGTTTGTTTTTTTGTTGGTCGTAGGTCATAGGTCTTGAGCTCAGGGCTTGGATACTGTCTCTAAACTCTTTTGTTCAGGGCTAGTACTTTACCATTTTGAGTCATAGCTCCATTTCTAGTTTTTGAGTGGTTAATGAGATATGAGTTTCATGGGGACTATTCTGCTCAAGCTACCTTTGACCTTCAGTTCTTAGATTTCAGCCTCCTGACTGACATCTAGAATTTTCTCAAGGCTAAACTGCACATGGACAGGATAAAGGTTGTTCCTGGATGCAGTCAAGTACTTTGGAACAAAGTGCTTATTTTAAAATTGCCATTTTAAAATAAACATTTAAAGCATAACTGACTGTACTTAACTTTGGATACTGTTCTCTTGCCAGCTTCCTTCTATTTTTGTTTCTCTTTTTTCTTACCTATGTGTTTGTGTTCTTTAGCTCATTCATTCATTCATTCAACGGCAGACATTTCCTGAATATTAACTATGAGGCAAAGATTGCAAGATACCTCTAGGCTATTGTATTTTTCACCATTGATAAATGACAGTCTTTTCTAATCTAGGTTTTTAGTGACTAACACTGCTGTAACTTCAGTTCCTCTGTTGCTATTATTTAAATCTGTCTGGCTTATACTGCCTTACTTTAATGACTGCTAACTACCTTAGGTGGTAGTTAAAAAGATTGTGCATAGTGTGGGGTTAGAGGGCAGCTGCCAGGTTCAAAACCTGGTAGTTCCCATCTACTGTCTATGGTTTAGATAAGTTACTTAAATAACTTTTTGTGCCTCACTTTATTTAATAGAGATAATTTTGCAACCTATTTTACATTTTAGAAAGATTGAATTAATACAAGTAAAATGCCTTTGGCTAGTACATTTTATTATTTAATGTATTATCATTATTATTAGTTGCAGTTCTGGGCTTCAAAGCCAGTTTTGCATATGCTAAGCAAGTACTATAGGGCTACTGAACTACTATCCTAGCCTGACTGGTACAATATAAAATCCCCAGTAAATATCAGTGGGTTTTGTTAGTAAAAACTTTCCACTTAGAATATTTTTCTTGGACTCTATATGTAAATTTTAGATCTGATGTCATCTTGGAAGTCTTCATCTTTTAGGAAAGCTAATTATAGAATTGATGTTTCTCTTCTAGCTTTAAAACTTATGTAATGCTTCATTGAAGATGACTTTTTTAACCCTCTGCTTAGATGCTTTTAGAATTTTTAAAATACTCATGAGATTCTAAATTTTAGCCAAGTTTTATATCTATAACTTTTCATAGTTTTCCCATCTCTCAGTTCAAACATTGCAATAGCATATGTTTCCTGCAGTTCCTAATTCAATATGGCCCGTGTTTCTTTTTTTTGTTTGTTTTAAACTTCATTATCTGACAGTTCAGCCTATTTTTCTACCTGGATTTTTATTTCAGTTCTGGGGTATATTTATTGCCTGTGGGAAGCTTCCTCTCAAGGAAGATTCAATACTCTGTGGTATTTAATCTGGTTTTCCCTGGCTTGGACGCTTTGTTTTAACTTGAGTTCTGTGTTCTAGATTGTATTTCCTCTAAGGCCAGGCATTCCCCTCCTTTATTCATCCTTGAGCAAGAATAGTTCTATCCACATCTGGTATTTAACCCCCAACGAAGTGTAACTTGCTTAGAAATCTTTATGCTTCTAGCCGAATGCTGTCATTTCTCTTGATGTTTGTTCTTACTGGCAGGTCAGCATCTATCCCACCTGCTTTCCTTTGGGAAGTCAGCTCTTCCATCTTCCTGCCCTCACCCAGACAGGTCAGCCATGATCTGCATTCAAGTAATCAGCACATCAATGCCCAGGATTTGGGACCTTTGAGTATGAGGTATGGGCAGAGAGATGGAAGGTAGGAAAACAGATAAGGAAGTAAGCAAGTGGTTTTCTCATAGCTCTTCCTGTCCTCTGATATGGTCCCTGAAGACCCTGCTTTATAACTTCCCATTTCCCTCTAGCTCTTTGTTAAACCTACACTTGAAACCTTGCCCTCAATTATTTTGTGCCCAGAAATGTTTCCTGACATGCTTTCTTTCCAGAATCAGATGTGTTGCTTGCGGTAAACAAGAAGGCTGGCTGATGGATGCCTTCTTGCTTACTTTGTTGAATAAGTTGCTGGAAGAGTACCTGAGCATCAGATATCTAGCAGCTGGGGAATATGTCCAGATCATAAATCAAACTAGGTTGGGGGAAGAGGAGGAGGAAGAGAGGGACTGGGGCTGTGAGAAGATTTGGAGAAAGAATGCTTGTCAGTGTTTTGTCTTTTTATTCTTTTAATTTTAATTTACTTATTTTTTTTTTAACTTGAAGCTGAGCCTGGGGCGGACTTTCTGAGTTGATTTCTTTCTGAGAGGTCAGGTATTCTAGGTGGAAGATTTGGGCTGTGATAAAGAGAGTTTGCTGCCCCCTGCGTTTGGCCTGTTGAGGCCATGGCTGGCTCTGTTCCATTGTGGCTGTGTCAGGGCACTACCTTCTATAGCAGGCAGGTTCCATGGGTAAATGAACTACCAGAGAAAGGCTGATAGTTTGTTCCCAGGTTTGGCTTTGCCTCAGTCTTCCTCAGCTCTCCAGACTGGGCTGTTGCTAGAATGTCTTAGAATGGTATTCATGCCAGCTGGGGTGGCCCAAACTGGTAATCAACGTGGAGGATGTTCAGAGTGGTCTTCATTTGTCACTGGACTGATGTTTTTCACATCTGGTGATGTGACTCAGTATTTGAGTTCTTGTACTTTCACCTGCCCTCTTCAGAAGCACTACAAGACCGCTTTTTCTTTTCTTCCTCTTCATTCTGTCTGGATACCAGTTTCTCTATTTTTCTATTCTGTTACCATTTTATTATTTACTCTGTTTTACTATTTTTCTTACTTTTACTCATACTGAAACATAAAACATAATTGTTGGCCATTTTTTGATGTACAAAAATGGAAATCTCATATGGTTAAGCACATTTGAAAAAGAGGATACTCAATTTTTTGAGGAAGGTGAGCATAATAATGCAAATGAGATTATATTCATTGTCTTATTCAAACTCCTTTTGAGAGCTGCTTTATGTCACTGGGAAATAAAGACTTGATGCTTAATGGTAAATATTTTTTTGTTTGAAGAAAAAAGTTGTCTTGTAGTCACATAAGGACATTGGGCCTTGTTTTGGGTTAAGATTTGCTAATATGCTCTTTCTTAAAACTATAAATATTCACTTAATTGGTTTATTGCATTTATGTGGGATAATAGCACTGCCTTTTCATACTTGAATAAAACATCCTTGGTGTTTATTGCCTAAAGGTAGGCCACATCTAAATATTCAGGGGAGAAACTCGATACTTAAGATTTTCTTCCATTATTTGAAATTCTTAGCTTGAACACTAAGTGGCATAACTAATAGAATTTTTTTTTGACGACTAGTCTAATGCTTATGTATTAGCTTGTTTTTCCCTTTTTGAAGATGAGCTATGGATTAAATGTCTGTACCTAAAATTGCAAGCTTGCTGTTGCAGAGCAGAACCTGCTAATTCCAGCAGAACTTCACCTAAGCTTTCATTGTCCCTGAAGAATACCAATTGATTGTGGGAACTTAACAGAAACATAACTCAGATGATCTTCATAATCTATTCTAGAAACAGCTTAGATTCTTCCCTCCTGTGGCAGTAGTATGCTACTCCATAGCTTTATAAAATGAAAAGTCTAGTTAACTAAAAGAGAGATCCATACAAATAGCATCTAGGCCCGTCCCTCCATCCCTCCCTGTTTCCCCTCTTCTTCTCTCTCCCTCTCTGCCTCTCTCCCTCTCTCCCTCTCTCTCCTTTTATTTTGTGTGTATATATGCATGATTCAAAATAATCCTTGCAGTCATGCTCCATACTTGTAATATGTATCTACTGGATTTAAAAGAATGTAGTTTCTTGTTTCCTCTGGTGGAGGGAGGGAAATGGGGACAAAAACATAAGAAGGGGTATCAATGTGTAAGAAGTAATGTACTTACTACCTATAATGCAACTACTACCTGACAAATGTAACTGTAACCTCTATACATTATCCTGACAATAATAAAACAAAGAAAAAAGAAATTTTTTACAGCATGCCAAAAAAAATCTAGGTTCTATTAATAATCAGCACATTTTATGTATGTGCTTGTTTAATTTATGTTTTAGGCTTTGTACTTGGAGGTCTCCTGGCTAAATGCAGTTCATACTGCATAATGTTTCTAATACATTGAAATGTGAATAGTTCTTCAGATTCAAGCAGCTGTTGTTTCAGACATTACCTTTAGCCTTCCTCTGGATTAGTAGCACCCCGTGTAATTCATATTCCTAGTTTGTCTCTGGGATCTTGAGATATTGGAACAGGTTTTATAATGTTGAACATTGTTCAGTGCTTACATTCACCCAATACTGTGCATGTGTACCAGTCCTGACCAATTTCTGTACGTCATCCTCTAGATGTGAACAATGTCTGCAGGTATAATGCTATGCCATCAGTCAGTGTAGGCTTTGTGTTTCTCCAAGAATGCAGGTTCTCTGTCTAATCTTTCAACTATACTTTCTTTTCTTTTCTTTAGGGTTTTCCTTGAATATTTAAAGTGAACTTGTTGCTTTTCTTTCCTCACTGAAATCAGAGACATAGCTGATGTTAGTTTTTAAATACTAAGAATTCAAACTTAACTGATTACTATTATTAGAGTAATTTGTTACACATTTTATAGAGGTCAGATTTGTGTGTGTGTGTGTGTGTGTGTGTGCGCGTGTGCGCGCTCATGCCTGCCTGCCTGCCTATTCTGGGGCTTAAACCAAGGTCTGCATGCTGTCCCTGAGCTTTTTTGCTCAAGGTTAGAATTCTACTACTTGAGCCACAGCTCCACTCCCAATTTCTTTTGGTGTTACTTGGAGATAGGAATCTCGCAGATTTTCCTGCCTGAACTGGTTTTAAACTACAATCCTTAGATCTTTGCTTCCTGAGTAGCAGCATTATAGGCATGAGCCATGGGTACTTAGCAGACAGGTCAAATTTTTATGGTATTTACCAAAGGCTGCTGAAAATCTACAGAGCAGTGAGAAGTGAGTCTTGTGAAGTTCAAAATTAAGTCGAGGTTTGGATTGAATTTAAGATTTAAGGATGCTAGCAGTTATTTCATCGGATGATTCAAGACAATGTACCTAAGTTCAGAAGAACTTTATTTTACAAGTACACATATACAACCTTTGTTTTCCTCTCTTTTTCTTGCCTTGCATGATTGCCTTTTCTGTTTTTTTTTGTTTTCCTGTTAGCCCTGGGGATTTTATTTTTTTAATTTTTATTGAAAAGGTGATGTACAGAGGGGTTACAATTAGTAAATCAGGTAATGAGTACGTTTCCTTTTGATTGGTATTACACCCTTCCTTCATTTTTCTCCTAGTTTTTTCCCTCACTATCCCCACCCCTAGTTGTATAGTTCATTCTCAGCAGTCCCTAGTATCATTGCTGAATTAGTTTACCTTTGTCCCACTGCATCTCTGTGCTTTCCTTCCCTTCTCCACATTAGATACTTACATATAAAACAAAGATCCCAGAATTCAAAACAGCAAAAAAGAGAAAAAGCAACAACGACCAAAAAAATCCCCACAAACAGTTCAATAAAAAGTCTCTTGTTCAAGGGTGAAACAGTGGAACATCGATACTCACAAGACATTATGTGGGAAAGTAAACTTTACAACTGGGGGTGGGGGGAGAAAAATGGGGGAGGGGACAGCAATGTTTGACAAGAAATGTACTCATTACCTTATGCATGTAACTCTAACCCCTTGGCACATCATCTTGACAATAAAATTACATTAAAGAAAACCCCAAAACTTTGTTTCCATTTCTTTCTGTTCTAGTTATCCAGTATTTATGCCACTTCCAGATCTAAAATTCAAACCTCATCATCTTTTTTTTTCCCTTGATTGTTGGTCCTGGTAATAGCCAACATTAGTTAAATGTATACTAAGTATTAAGTATGTTCCAAGTACTTATGTGGCTTTTTCATCGGTATCTTAGCTTTCTCTTGATATATCTGTTATTCAGCTTTCTCTTGATATATCTGTTATTCACATCTTAATGGTCAGAAAACTGAGGCAGAGGAGTTAAGGATCTCATGTTGGCATCAGAGCCCTAAACCCTTTCCCTAATCAGGAACAATGCTCTTAACCTTGGTGATTTTCTGTGATTCAGTTAGCATCAGTGCCATGTGCAGTCAAACCACAGCTATGTCCGCCCTGCCTCTTTGGCATCTCTGTGTCCTGAGCTGTCATATTAACCATATTGATCACGAAATGGAATTCCTTTTCTAGCTTTGCCACTTTTGGGTGCTTTTTATTTCATCAGTAGAGCCAGGCTATAATATTTGAGTCTGGTTATGTTAGTTCTCTGCTTTAAGGTACTTCAATCATGCTTCTATGACAAAAGATGCAGACTGGTCTTCACACTGATGCCTCCTGGGCTTTTCCTTAGATTCTTCCCTATTTCTCTGTCTTTATCATCAATCATTTCCTTCCTTACATCCTATTATGCATACTGAGCCACATGGATGTCCTTACATCCATGCTATTATTACATGTTGTATGGGAACTTCCTCATGTGTTCCCTTTGGATTCTTTTTTTTTTTTTGGTAAATTGAGTGATTTCCATCCTGCCCATTTTGCAAAAGTCAACTGAAATAGTACCTCATTTCCAGAGGTCTGCCATTATCTATTATACCATTTATTCAACAGGTATTTCCTGTGCTAGGCTTTAGGGAGAGAGGAAGTTAGAAAGATTCCCCTAATTCAGCCCTCACCAGGTGTAATACTTAACTAGAGTATTGCCATGAATTATTTTCTTCTTTGGGGCACTTGGAAGCAAGTGATGTTCGAGATGAAATCAGAAGGATGGCTAGAACTAGCTAATGAAGAAGAGAAACAACTAGTAAGGAAGGAAGAACAAATGGAGAAAAGAGAGGATGATGGAGCTGGAGGATTAGCAAGAACATGTACTCCAGGATGTGTATGGAGACAAGGGACAGACAGGTAAAAACTTAGATAAAACACTTTCAGAAAAGTTTTTTTTTTTTTTTTTAAAGTGTGGTAACCCAGCTCTAGTGTATTGCTGGTGGGAAGATAAAGAGAATGGCTGAGAAGCCTCCAGAGAGTTATCTAGACTTGATCTGGTGAGTAGAACTTATACCAACAAATTTAGCCTAGGAGGTCTACTCCTAGAAATTTACTCTTGTGGAGACATAATCACAAAAACAAATGTATAACGACATTTTCACAGCAGACTTTTCGTTAGAGGCTTTACCCTGGAAAAAGTTCAAATACCCACAGTATGATAGGTTAAAGAAAGCTATGACATATTCATATAATGGAAGACAGAAATGGGCTACTTAATACTCATAAGTTGGGTACATTTCACAAACACATTAAACCAGAGCACAGCTGCTAGGTACACAAGAGTAAGTATTGCGTATATATATATATATATATATATATATATATATACTTTTTTTTTTTTTTTTTGCCAGTCCTGGGCTTGAGCTCAGGGCCTGAGCACTGTCCTTGGATCTTCTCAAGGCTAGAGCTCTACCACTTGAGCCTCAGCCCCACTTCCGGCTTTTTTTTCTATGTATGTGGTACCGAGGAATCAAACCCGGGTCTTCATGCATGCTAGGCAAGCACTTTAACCACTAGGCCAAACTCCCGGCCTAGTATATTGTATATTTTGTGAAGATTGAGAGTAGACCAAATTGATTTATTGTGTTAGAATATCCATACATTTTTTTTTCTGTGTACAATGGATAGACATAGATTGGAAAGGGAAATAAGGGAATTCTCTGAATTGTGGAATTATTCTATAGATTACTTGAGGTGTAATTATAATTATAGCTGTGTTTGCAAGACTGAATATATAGGAATTTGTTATATCTCAAAATAGTTTAGAAAATGTAATGCGGCTAAGAACAAAATGATATATATATATATATCAATTTAGAGAGATTTCCATGTTAAAATATACCTACCATAACTTTTTGTGCATATGTAATATAGTATTAATAAGTTTTAAAATTTTGTTCTCTAGCTTCATATATGTTTTCAGTTTTATTTTGAATGAAAGTTTTAGGCAGTAGTATTCTATAGTGAAGTATTTAGAGAACATTTGTAGAAATGATTTTATTAAATTGCCTAATGTGAGAAAGTTCCTAAAGTATATCTTCAGTTTTGTCACTTTTTATCATCCCAAATGGAACACTTGTATCTCTTAGTAATTCCCTTTGCTGTCTGTGGTTACCTCCTACTTCCTGAAAAACAAAAACCATTTTACTCTCTATCTCCACAAGTGTGACTGTTCTACTAACCTCAAATAAAAGTAGAGATGCAGTGTTTGTCTCATTGTGTTCACCTGTTTCTTGGAACACAGTGTCTCCTTCCTTTCCAAGACTGCATATAAAACATATTTTTTTCTCCCCACTTAGCCTTTGATGTTGTGCACATTGCAGCTGTGGGGTACAGAAGCTTATTTGAGTCATGTCTCTCAGTCCATTTGTGTATATTACTCAGAAGTAGGTAATTCTAGGTTTAACATTTTCAAGGAACCCCTTGTACTGCTTTTTGTTGTGGTTATACCATTTTACATTTCTAATGTGGGTATAGATTTCATTATTTACATCTTCAACTTTTGTTTTCCAGGTTTATTATTGTTTTTTAAATGATAAACCATCCTAATGCATATTGTACCATGCTTTATCAACATATCATTAGAGAACCTTTCATAAAGTCTATTTTATGAATGGGACAGCATATGGCACTACTCCTTTAATTATAGCTATATTTTATCTTTAATATTTTCTCTTGTGCAGTAGTTTTTAAAACCTATTTTAAATGTTTTCTGACTTTTTTGAGTGAACATGCACAAAAGTACATACGCTTTTTACATTTTAATTGTTGTTAGCAGTGTGTGAGATTCCTATTTGCACGTAACTTGCTTCCACAGTGTGCTGCATAACTTGACGGTTTTTCTAGTTGGATAGGTGAAAGATGGCACTGATTGAAATTTTGACTTGGGTTTCCTTATGACAGGTTACATTTCTTTTCATTTCAGGAGGCATTTTTTTCCCTAAAATTCTTGCTTTATATCTCTGCCTTATATTATTGGGTTTTTTTTTTTGCATTCCTAGTACCTTCTTCTAGTTTTATACCAGTATGAATACTTGAATGTTGAGTGGTGGGCCAAACCAGTGTGGATACTCGCTGACTTGATACTTACAGTCTGTCAGAAGAAAAAGTAATCATCCAAATGAATAAGAGGAATGGAAGAAGAGTTTGTGATTTTATAAAAGCAAATAATTTCAGTGAGGTTTGTGTGGGACTGAGAAATAATTCCTTAGAGATTCCTAATGCCCAACTAAGCTACAATTAGAAAGAAAACTTGAAGCCAAATAGTAAGTGGGGCTTGTGGGTACATGGGGTCGATATGAAATGAGGTGAGGAAGAAATAAGGAGTATAAGTCATATGATCTTTGCTTTCATACACTAAAACTTTGAGGACAAGCAAAACATATGTTTCTGCTGTTAATATAAGACAAGCTTAAAACAAATCTTATTTTGCTCTCATTTGAGGCAGTCCCCCTAAACAGAATCAGAGTCAGTAAGTCTGATAGAAAATGTTTCTTGATTCTGTGAGAGCCTCTATCGTTTTGTGTTTTCCATTTAACATTTTTTTTAAATTTAAGAATGAAATGCTGTACATTATCTTGTATCATTTCCTAAAATGTGTGATTGCACATTCGTTTTGTTATTTCCTGTGGAATTAATTTGTGATTCTTTGATGCTTGCTAAATGATGCATTGTTTGCTACTTAGTTGTCTGTAACAGTTTCCCCATTAGGGAAAAAGCTCTTTGAGTATATATTCTTCAGCGTGTGACCAAATTTCCAATGTCTGATGATGTTGCAGAGTGGGAACTTGACACTCACTGGAAATGATTTACAGTGTCTTGTGCTTTGTGGTAAATTCTTAACTGTAAATTGTTCATCTTAGGCAAAATGAGCAGTGACAGATAATGCCCAGCTTAATTTTGATTGGCTATTTCCTAGAGCTTTTGATACCGAATTGCCCTGCATTAAAGTGGAAACAGAGTTGTGTTAATAACTTTTACAAGACAACTCACCATTGAAAAAATGAAACATAACTACTGTTCATATTTATTGAAAGCTGGTACCTGCAATTCCTTAATAGATTTATATTTATAAATTTATTATATTTTATATGTAGATATATAAATCTGTCATCTATATCCCTTCATATTCTCTACTTTTCAGATTGGTCTTTAGATCTTTTGTTTTTAGGAAATGTCATGAAGTATGTGTGTTAAAAACAATAGCTAGAATTCAAGGAACATCCTGTAGAAATTAAGGAATTGTAGAAATTAAGGAATTGACCCTATGGGCTGGACATGTGATTTTTTTGGGTATCTTTATCTGCCTTTTATAAAAATAGTTCAGTTGATGCTTGATAAGTAGTAAGTGAATGAAAGGAAGTGACTATGTTTGTTCTAAGATTTTTTTTTGGCAGGTATAGGTACAGACATTTCCCTTTGTGTACATATTTTTAATTGTTAAGACATTTTCATGACCTTATTACTAACCATAACTTGATTATGATGCCTTCTTTGTGGATCATACAGGCTTTTTTTTTTTTTTTGCCAGTCCTGGGTCTTGAACTCACTGTCCTTGGACACTTTTTGCTCAAGGCTAGCAGTCTACCACTTGAGGCACAGCACCACTTTTGGCTTTTTTGCTTTATGTGGTACTGAGGAATCGAACCCAGGGCTTTGTGCCTGCCAGGCAAGCACTCTACTACTAGGCTACATTCCCACCTCCCTCATACGGGCTTTTCTGCTATTGCTTACCTTTCAAAGACTATCCTGACTTATTGTTTGCATTCTATTCTTTGTAACTATCACTAGAGGATGATGGTTATGCCTGCGTCTCAGTAAGTAGGTCAATGTCTTTCCTCTAGTGGTGTTTTTTTTTGTTGTTGTTGTTGTTTGTTTTGGTACCATTTTCTTTCTTCTTACTCATAAATACTTTTGAAGTACTTATGTATGTTCTGGAGTAGGAGGAAATACTGTGTTTCTAAAGATTTTTGTTTTTTTGTAGTAATGGATGGTTAGGTGTCATGTGTTTGTGTTTACATGAATATTTTGTAGATATTTCATATCAAGTCAGACTTCCTGCAACTTCTGGTTTGTTATGTTTTTATTCTTATGGATGATTCACGGGATTACATAATAGGAAAAAGAGGCAGTTTGGTGATATAGATAGACTTCAATCGTCTGCTGGTTGCTGCTTTACTTACTGGCTTCATATTTAAAATTAAACTAATTGTTTTCTTCCAATTAGTGTTTTGCTCTCTTTGATTAGAGAACCTATATAATGAAAATCTACAGGTGATATTCTGTCTAGCTTGCTACAATGATATCATTTGTACTTAGTTTTGACCTATTAATGCCTTTCAACAGATAGAAATGTGTTATTTTAAAACAGAAGTCCTTTGGTTTCCATTTCTATCTTGGCATTTTGAAAAAACTGTACTACTTATACAGAAGTAAGTTTCATTGTTGCATCTCCATATGTATATACACTATTGCCTTCTTATTAGCAAATTTTTTTCTCAATAATTTAGTGCCTGTATTAATAATGTCTGAACTTTTGATGTGTCCATTCTATACCAAAGTTTTGGTAATTCTTTGAGACCTTTTTCCAATGGGAAGGGCAGGTTTCTCTTTGTTTTCTACAATGTTTAACTGTCCTCTACAATGTTTAACTGATATTTTTATTTTTTTGGTCATCAGCATTATCACTTCTGTTTGTTCTATATTATCTTTGTCTTTCTTTTGGATTTTAAAAAATGATTTCATATCCTCCCATTGTCTTCATTTTGCAGTCCCCTGAAGTTTAATTTTTACATGCACCCTTTCCTTAGATAACATTTCTTTTGTAGTTAGTTCCTTTTTGAAGTCTCACTGTCATCACTTAGCCCAGACCAAATTCATTTTCAGTATTAACTTATCAGTATTACCGATGAGTCATCTGGATTTGAAACTGAAGTCATACTACAATCCTTTTTTTGTTTTTTAATCTCTCATTCTTTTCCTGTTTCCAGCTGATGATTCTTTATGAAATGTCTCTTTTTTCTTTCTCCTCCTATTTTCTGGCACTACACTATTCTAGATCTTTGAGATTCCCTCCAGTTGATCCTTCCACCCAAATCATTTCGCATATGTCTGTGTACTCAACTTCATATAAAACTTTTTGCAAATTACACAGAGAGTCTCCTTCACCGATTCCTCAAAGCAGGCTGCTCAGTTTTGGCCATGCCAATGGGAATCACAGAGCTCATCTCAATCCCTGCTGTCTTTTTACTTGTGTTCTAATGGTGGGTGGGAGGCAGCAGGAGGACAGATGCATGCAAATAAGCAGGGTAACTTGATAGAGCATGGGGGTGCAATGAGAGTGCAATGAGCTTGGCTCTCCTGGGGATTTCCCTGAGTAAATTATGTATGATATGAGACACGAATACAGCCAAAACAGGGCAAGTTGGGAAAGAGAGAAGAAAATAAGAAAATGCTAGGAAATACCGTAACCAGTGGGAGACTTAGTCCTTCAAGTAAGTATTACATGGAGATAAGAACTCTGTAGACCATCAAAATAGGGACCCCAGGCACCATGGGATAGAACAAAGGGTCATTCACAAGTAGAGCTCAGGAAGTTACCTGCTGTATGTGTAATCCTTTGCTTCATTCATTGTTCCTTGGAAATCATTCATGCCCAGTGGACAGAAGTTATGTAAAGAAAGAAAACTGATAATTAGCATGGAAGAAAAAAGAACAATTACTGAAAGATGTGTTGATTGGGCCATGAAATAATGAGGTTGACAAGGTTTGCACTTTTGATGGTGGGAAGTTAAACCTCAAAGTCTTCCTACATGTTAGGTTATTGAACTGTGGGCCTAAGGTATACAGTAGCACATTGGCTGTATACTTATGAGAGTAGCTGAATCAGACACTTTCCATCTAGATAGATAAAATAACTGACATTAGGACCATTGGGAATATAGCCTTGGATTTAGTTCTTAAAATCATTTTTATAATTTTCTAGCTCATATGTAAGTTTTGGATTTATGCTTATTAAAACTTCCTTACTGAAATTTTGCATCATTATGCAAACCATCATGCTATAAATTGACATGTCTAATCCTTAAGATGTCTGCTTAAATTTTTTCCTTTTATCCATTTAAGACACTATAAAATTATTAGTAGTCTATGATTCTTTTTTTTTTCCTTCTCAGAGAAAGGTAGGCTTTGGGATCTTGTTATGTTAAAGGCATACCCATGAGACAAATGATGATAGTGAGAGAACTTTTCATCCAATGATGAGAAATTAGCAACCACAGCTTACATGCCAGTTAAGCCTGGAGCAAAGTGTTTTACAGGATTGATTTATCAGTGCTGTAGGGCTGATGTAAATACTGATTTCTTGGTGTTGATATTAAAATGACTGCTGCCCAGCCAACATTGTCCAATTCTGCAGGATTGAATCCTATGTGTGCAGCTCTTGATTCCCAACTGTCTTTGCTTTACATCCTGAACAAAGACTGACCTAAATGTTACACTAGGAAAAGAATGGACACCCAAGACACTTTGCTAAGGTGACTTTATCACTGGGTCCCTGAAGTTAAATTTCATTCACTGGTTATCAAAAAAGTTACATACTTTTTTTTACAACTAGCATAAGTTCTGGTTATATTTGAAGGCAATTCTTAAATGTGTATGCTATTTTAGCTCTTTATTTGGACTTACTTTTATCTGTTAATATAGCCTTTTATTATTTTCTTTCTAGCTTACTACAAAATGGTCAGTTTGAAATTGTGACAGGTGGCTGGGTTATGCCTGATGAAGCGACTCCACATTATTTTGCCTTAATTGACCAACTAATTGAAGGACATCAGTGGCTGGAAAAAAATTTAGGTATGTGTTTGTGTTTTTTCTTTGCACATGAGCTGTTTTGGGCAGTTAAGTAATGCCCTGTTCTTTGGTTTTCTTCAACATTGTTAATTTCCTGGTAATTGTTGATGAATTCATTATTCATGAATGTAAGATGGGAAATTGAATTACATAGTTTTTGTGTAGGGTCATCTATCATGTTTAATCTCTTATTTTGTCTATTTTTTAATAGTGTTAGAACTTTTTGTTGTAACTTTTTGTTAAGGCTGGAACATTAGAGGCAAACATACCAGCTAAAGTTAAAAAATAAGGTCAGGAGATATGTCAGTGAGAATATTTCACAGATGATGAACCTACAGTATCTAGTTACAGTATCTCATTACTGTTTGTGCTTCAGCCTGTCTTCTATACTTTCACATAGTATGCAAAAAGAATCTATAAATATGAGAAATTCATTGTTTCCATCACCAACAAGGAAAAAGAATTTTCCTATGTGTTTCATATGATTGGCCCACCAGTCATGTGCTTTATCTGACAGCCAGTTACTGGGTCTACCAGAGGTGTAGGATCTGAAATTACAGAAGCCTAATCATTCTAATCATGCTAATGATCTAAAGGGGAGGAAATGTGCCAGGGAATCATGGTATTCCATGGCCCAGTGTGAGAAATTCTACCAACAGTGAATGAGAAAAAGAATTCAGGACTGATAGAATCATTTATTTGCTGCAACTCATGACAACTTCAGCTAATCTAGAATAAAATCCTTTTGAAGCCCTTGCTGCCTTATACTTGTCACCCTAGCTCCTCAGGAGGCTGAGATCTCAAGGACTGTGATTCAAAGTCAGCACATGTAGCAAAGTCCCCCTAGACTTCAGCTCTAACTAACTGGCAAAAAAAGTAGGGTTGGGGAATGGCTCAAATGGTGGAGTATCAGTCATGAACTAGCAAGACTAGCAAACGTGAAACTCTGAGTTCAAGTCCTTCCTCTCTGTCCTCCATGCATCAGACTTCAGTTTGATAGTTTTCATTATGTTAAGCACACAGATTCTCTATTAAGGTTATTTCTAGATACTTAGTTACTTAAAAATATTTTCCATTAGAGATTAAAATGTCCCTTATCTAGCTGGGTGCAGTGGCTCACTCCTGTAATCCTAGCTACTCAGGAGGCTGAGATCTGAAGATCATGGTTCAAAGCGAGCCTGGGCACTAAAGAACATGAGACTCTTATCTAGCAACGGGAAGTGGGGTCATGGCTCAAGGGGTAGGGTGGTATCCTTGAGGTGAAGAGCTTAGGGATAAAGCTCAGGCCCAAAGCTAGGGTTGTAGCCTTGAGCTGAAGAGCTCAGGGACAACACTCAGGCCTAAAATTCAAGCCCCATGACCCACCAAAAAAAAAGTCCCTTATCTACCATCATTTTTTCTTTTTAACAGAATTTGCAATTTAATTTAAACAAAATTTCAGGGACACTGTTAAACACTCCCAGTTTGCTTGACCTTTGTCTTTCTGTTGCTTTTACTACCACCTGTAAGAGTGAGTTGTAGACATTTTCCCCTTGCAGAGTTAAACTTCAGGTGTGAAACTGCTGTTCTCAGAAGTCCCTTTCAGCCACAGTCATCTTACCTATAGCCTCCTATGTAGCTGGCATTTAGTCACATACCCCTTGCCCTCCTTGGAGATTATGATATGTGGTGGTGGTGTGTGTGTGTTTGTGTGTGTATATGTGAGGGGTTGTGTTCCATGCTATCTTTGCCTGGAATGTCCTCATTCTATAGTGCTCTTGATCTCTACACTCTGATTAGCTGGTATTACATGTGCAAAATATCACCCTTATCCTTCCTCGCTCGCTCTCTCCCCATATGTGTGTGTGTGTGTGTGTGTGTGTGTGTGTGTATACATATATATATATATATGTATATATATATATATTGAATGTGGCCTTGTTTCTGGACATTTGGGTAAATGCCAAGCAATGGAATTGCTGGGTCATAGGGGAGCTCTCTGTTTAGTCTTTTGAGGAATCACCATACTACTTTTCAGAGTGGCTGAACAAGTTTACACTCCCACCAACAGTGTAGTAGTGATCCCTTCTGGCCACATCCCCACCAGCATCTGTTGTTAGATTTCTTGATCATGGCCATTCTAACTGGAGTGAGGTGCAATCTCAAAAGTATTTGATTTGCATTTCTTTTAAGGCCAAAGATGTCAAGCATTTCTTCATGTGTCTGTTGGGCATTCTTATTTTCTCTTCAGAGAAGTCTCTCGGTAAGTCTTTAGCCCACCTTTTAATGGAATGGTTGTTTCTTTGAGGATTTGTTTTGGAGAGATTCAATTTCTTGAGCTGTAGGTATATTTTAGATATAGCCCTTGTCTGTTGTATGGCTAGTGAAGATCTTCTCCCACTCTGTGGGCTTTCTATTTAACTTGCTAGCTATGTCCTTTGCCATACAGAAGCTCTGCAGTTTAATGCAGTCCTATTTCTTTAATTTATTGTTTCTGGGTCTTTATTAAGAAAGTTTTGACCTGTGCCAAGGAGTCCTAATGTATTTCTTATTCCTTCTTATAAAGTTTTCATTCAGGATATCTGCTTTTACATCAAGGTCTTTGAATTAATTCTGGTGCAGGGTGACATAGAAGGATCCAGTTTTAGTTTTCTACAAGTGCTTAACCAATTCTGCCAGCATCATTTGTTGAAGAGGCTTTCTTTCTTCCATTCTATTTTTTTTTTTTTGGCTCCCTTATCAAAGATTAGGTGGCCATAGGTCTGTGGGTTGATTTCTGGGTCTTTAGGTCTGTTCCATTGATCCTCAGGCCTGTTCTTGTGCCAGTACCAACCTGTTTTGGTTACTATAGCTCTGTAATAGAGTCTAAAGTTTGGTATTGGTGTTCCTCCAGTGCTGTTGTTTCTGCTAAGAATTGTTTGTGCTATACAAGGTGTTTTATTATTCCCTATGAATTTTTGGATTGCTTCCTCTATTTCCTTAAAGAATGATATTGGGATATTGATGAGTATTGCATTGAATATTTGATAGCCCTTGGCAGGATTACCATTTTCAGGATGTTTATTCTTCTAATCCAGGAACATGGGAGAGTTTTCCACTTCCTTAGTTCTGCTTTAATTTCCTTTTTCAGGTTTTCAAAGTTTTCATCATACAGAGCCTTTACAATCTAAGTTAATTCCTAAGTACTTTATTTGTTTGAGGCTATTGAAAAAAAAGAGTTGTTGTCCTAATTTTTGCCTCTCCTCTTTGTTGGTATACAGTAAAGCAGTTCATTTTTTTTTCATATAAAAAGGTGAATTTATTGGGGAAGTAGGTGGTGAACTGACCAGCCAGGGACACAATGCAGACTCCAGAAGCTAACACTGTGACCCTGAATGGTTCTCATGCTGGGTTTTTAAGGGCAAAATCCATTTGGTCAAACCTGGTTACACAGTGGTGGCCAGTGGGATAGTTACATACACAGAGGGTCCATACAGTCAGCTCCAGCCATACGCAGGTAGCCAATAGGGTTTCAGCCTAGTGTTTGAATTAACCTATCACCTTAGTTGGAATTGGCACGCGAATCTGGCTGATCTCCACACAAAGCAGCCCCCCCCCCCAAACCGAGCCGCCTCATGGTGGGTAGGTATAAGGTTGCCCCTCCCTAGAAGGGCAAAGATGGCTGGGCTGCTTTACTATTGTTGGCCTTCCACAATGGGGCAGGGAGCTCTTACCACATTTAAGATGGTGCCAGTCTTTGCTCCTCTTAACATTCTGATCCTCTTTTTTACTAAGGACATCATTGCATTAATTACACATGGGCCAATCAGCAGTGACATTAAAATAATCACCAGTGGGCCAATCATGGTTGAGGATTAAGGAAGTTCAGGGGCACTAGTTGTACAGTCTCTTACACCATCCTTCGGATACCTGTCTCTCCCTTTCTTGCTCATCTAGTCTCCTTTTTACAGCTGCCAGTCTATCTTTTATTACTCCAGTGTGATTCGCCCAAAAGCAAAATTCTTCTCCCAGCAGTTCATTTTTGAGGGTTAATTTTATATCCTGCTACTTTGCCAAATTTCGAATCAGCTCAAGCAACTTGGAAGTGGAGTCTATAGAGTTCTTTACAGAATCATGCAAAGAGGGAAAGTTTCAATGATGTTCATTGCAGCATTATTTACCATAGCTAAGATATGGAACGACCCCAGATGCTCCTCTGTAGCTGAATGGATCAAGAAGATGTGGTATTTATACACAATGGAATTGTATGCTGCCATCAGAAAGAATAACATTGCACCATTCCTAAGGAAATAGAAAGACTTGGAAAAAATCTTATGTGAAGCAAGCCAAACCCAAAGGAATATAGGCTCCTTAGTTTCCCTCATTTGTAATAATTAGTACACATCTAGGGCTCTCCTAGCAGAGGATTACAATAGCTCAAAACCCATATATATATATATATATATGTATATATATGTATGTCATATAGGATAAGACTAAATGAAATGAACTCTAGGTTATGGAAACGAGATTATGATTGCTGTTCTTAATGTACTGTGTTATTTCTCTTCTTTTTTTTGCCTTTATGGTTAACCTCATTGTTACTGTATCTGACTTTGTTACCTGATATATTGTATATACGTTTATTTGTTTATTTGAGATAAGAAAGGGAAGGTGGGAAAACAAGATGATTGGGAGTGGGTAGGCGAAAGGAAGTGGGGACAAAAACATGAGAAGGGGTGTCAATATGTGAGAAGTAATGCACCTACTTACTATCTGGCGAATGTAACTGTAACCTCTCTATACATTATCCAGACAATAAAATAAAAAAAGTTATAGAGCCCTGGCCTGATTAGCTTAAGGCCCTTAGTTCAAACCCCAGTCCTATGCTAGCCCCAGAAAATAATCTCTAGTGACTTCAGGATTTCACACTAGACCTGAGCAGTGTGCCAAAGTCTTTTGGACATGTGATGTATGGATTTTTCCTGTGAAGAATTTAGTAAGCCCACCAGCATTTCTAACTCTCTAATAGTGCCATCATAACTATGTGCCGTGAAGGTGGGAGATCCTGGGCTTAGGCACAGTACCAACTTGTTCCTACTCAGGTTGTGACCCCTTCATCTCAAAGGAACTCCTACCTGGTCCCTGCGAATACAGCAGGAGGATGAAAGATCCTGCGCGGAAACTGTTCCTTCTCATTTCCTGTCCCCCAGAGCTGCCTCTTGTCACTGACAGAGATGGTTCCATCCTTTGCTTCCTGGCACCTAAACTCTCTTTCCTTGAGAATCGTCTACATTAGCAGATCATACCAAAACCCACAAAAGATCTATGAATCACAAGATCCTTGTTTCTGATTTGTATGGAGAAAATAAGATCTTCAGTTCATCTAAAAAATTATATTAAAAATTATTACCATTAAGTAGTTGTACAAAGGAGTTGCCATTGAACAAAGCAGTTTATGAATACAGTAGATCTTGATCAGTGTCATCCTTTCTATATTTTCACTTACCCCTACCATATTTACCCCACTCTTTCTTCTTAACCCCAAATGTTTATAACTACCTGATATATAGTTTAGTCATTCAGTTCTCCCTCCTCCTGTACTTAAGTGCTCCTTGACTTCTGTCCATCATAGGAGTTTTTCCTGTTGTAAGACTTATGTCTGTCATTTTTACTATAAATATCCTAGTGTATGTGAAGTAGTGTATCATTGTGATTTTGATTTGTATGAGCTTAATGACTTAATATCAGCATTCTTTTCACATGTGTTACTTCCATATCTTATTTGGAGAAAAGTTTATTCTGACACATTGTCTTTATTTTAGTAAGGCTGTATTTGTTGCCTTATGACAAGTCCTTCTAATGCCAGGCATGGTGATTCATACCTGTGATCCCAGCAGTCAGTTAATCCCAACTCAATATTCTGTAACTTTGTGAATAGAGCCACAGTAAACGAAGTGTTCAGATATGTCTTTATTGTACATTTGCTTTCATTTCTTTGGTATATGCTTCATTTATATGGGGCCCCAGTAAAGCTAGAAGATATAATAAAAAGAAAAAAATGAAGATACAAAAGGAAAAAAGAAAAAGACCCAAATAAGGCAACAAAACAAATGAAAAAACCAGAAGATACAAAACAGGAAAAGCAGATGAGATGTAGAAAGGAGAAATTACATAATAAAATGACCAAAGGCCAAGAAAAATCAAACCAATCCATAGTCTTCTCTTCCAGAAGAGAGTGACTTCCTTCCCTCTGCTCCCCTACTTTTTTTTTTTTTCCCAGTTCACTCTGTATCTCTGAAATCTAAGATCAGAAAGGGCTTTTTGTAGTCTGAGCTCCAAGATGTCTTCCCTGACACTAAATTCCCATACAGGAGCTGCATTCAACCACCTCTCACCATCTGAGACCAAGGACAATTGTTACTGGATTCCTCCGTACAGTGAGGGCACTCTGCCTCTTGGCATGGGAAATTCATGAGTAGTCAATGCCTTCTACCAATTCCCCTGGCCCGGGAAGTTCACAAAACAGTCAAACAGAGCCATGTGCCTTGTCTTGGCAAGGTCCATGATTCGCTGAGCCTGTATGCCCTGATTTAAGTTCTGTGTCCTCACTCCCTTTCATTTCCATACAGCAGGTATGTAAATGAGCATTTGAGTACAGCTCAGCTCATGTTTTCCCCTTTGGCCTCCCACTGTAGCATGGTTCCCATCTCCCTCCTAAGGAGACCCAGTGCTGTGAATCTGTCAACAACCTATTTACTGGATCCACACTATTTTTGGAGTGGTGGCTTGGATAACTAGTGGAGAGGATAAGGTCATTTAAAAAATTACTATGAGAGGTCAGGAGTTTGGCCTAGTGGTTCAATTCCTTAGTACCACATACACAGAAAATCCAGAAATGGTGCTGTGGCTCAAGTGGTAGAGCTCTAGCCTTGAGAAAGCTCAAGAACAGTGTCCAGGCCCTCAGTTCAAGCCCTAGGACTGGCAAAAAAATAAAAATAACTATCAGATGGTAACACCACCCCCAGCATCTGTGAGAACAGTAGCCTAGGCTGGGCTCCATTCTCCATCATCTGCTTGCTATGTGCTATGCAGCTCTCTTGTCTTTTTTTCTTATTTATTGCAGAGGGCAGGTTATATACTTGAATAAGAAGGCTTATTCAGGCTCTCTTTCTAGCAGCCCTGATTGCTGGGGGTTACTACTTTTCCTCTGCTCCTCCATTCTTTTGCCCAGTGCACCATATAGAGTGCACATTGTTTATTTTGCACATCTAAGGTCTCGCCTTGCCTTTCATGCCACCTACTTGTGCCAGTAGCTATCTGCTGGAGATGAAGGAACCTGCTGCCCTCTAATTGGCCATCTTCGCACCATGTTCAATGTGCACCTTTATAAAATATCTTTGGAGATAAGTTTTCCAGTGTTGTTCAGTTTGGTTTTAAACCCCAGAGCTGAACTGGTCTACTTCTGTTCCCCAGTAGCTAGGACTGCATCTCTATAGTAAGTCTTGAGATTGGGAAGAGTCATTTCCTCAACTTGGTTCTTTTTTTAAAGCTTGTTTTTAGCTCTTCAGAAGACTCAGAAGATTCTGATTTTTGTTTTTCATAATTAGTTTTGCCACTTCTGAAAAATACTAGCTATGATTTTAGTAGCAATTACCCCGATTATTTTGCCCAAATTGACATGTTCTATCCCAACAATGTTCTGACTTGTGTCGTCAGCAGAGTTACAGCTTTAGTGTGACATTTTTGGACTTTCCCATTACATTTTTACCTAGACATTCTATTTCTTTTTCCACCATTATGAATGGGATGCTTTTCTTAAACTTGTGTAGGAGATATAACTAAAATACACTTGATTTTTCTTTATATTCTGCCATGAGTATAAAGTTCTTGTGATTTGTCCTAATTGCACATGCTATTAATTCATACCTTTTATTGCAGAGTAGTATTTCATTGTTGATGAACATTTGCATTTCTTCCAGTTAGTGCAATAAACAAAAAGCACCAGTCTTCTGTTTTATTAGCATGGGTAAATAGGAAGAGCAGCAGGGCTAGATTGTCTGCATGTTTAACTTAATATGAACTTTGAAGAAATGAATTCGTTATTTTCTATGTACTTTTTCCAGTTGAACTGTTGTGTCTTTTCATGTTCTTATTCATAAATACTTTCTCCTTTTGATTATTCATATATTCTCTAGTGCTGTCTTCCTCATTTCAATGACCCAGAGCCATGTTTTAACCACAATAGCATATGAGACTCTCTGGGTTGGGAAAACACATGTATAGCATGTAGATATACCTAGCATGTTAACTTTATTTTTAGAAATATTTTATATAATTTCTTATTGTTACAGTATGTATATTGTACCTTAAAAATGTATGAAGTGAATGCAGATTTCTTTTTAATTATATCCAGCATTTAGAATGTATTTTTGTTTTTGTAATTCAAAGCTGCTGTATTTGTGGTATGTAATAATAATGATATTTGCCTTTCTTGTTCAAGATTTTTTTTTTTTTTTTTTTGCCAGTCGTAGGGCTTGGGCTCAGGACCTGAGCACTGTCCTTGGACTTTTCTCAAAGTAGAGCTCTACCACTTGAGCCTCAGCACCACTTCTGGCTTTTTGCTATGTATGTGGTACCAAGCAATTGAACCCTGGTCTTCGTTCATGCTAGGCAAGCATTCTACCACTAGGCCAAACTCCCATCCCCCTTGTTCAAAATTTTTTGAACAAATTGCTAAGCTGTACTAAGTATCACATTGTCTATTACTTCATGAAAGGCATTTTTTATGGTGTTGAGAAAATCCATTTTTAGCATTTTCAATTTTCATTATACACTGAATATTACTAGGCTTTTTTCAGACCTCTATTAAAACTATATGGTATTTCTAATTTGTTTTATGAATAGGATGGCAGTTTTCTCAATTAAAAAGTCATTTACTTGCTAGAATAAATCCCTTTTGGTTTGGTCTTTTTGAGTTCAGTCTGTTTAGTGTTTGTTTTGTGTGTGTTTGTATGCTTTTTATATCTTTTCATAAATGAGATGAGTTTTCTTTTTTAATGTGCTGTAAGTATATGAATCACTTATTGGTTTATGATGTTGTATCCAATAATTGGGTATCATTTCATTCTTTTTTATGTTCCATCAAGTTTAGGAACATTGGAAAAATTCACTGCTACAATTTTAGGCCTACAGTATGTGTTGTTGAAGGTGAAATTTTTGAAAATCCTAAAAAGTTTACCACAATCTTAAATAATATAAATTATTTTAATAGAAACCCAACATATAAATTATTTAGAATGTAAAATACATGTGTATGTAGGAATCTTTGTGTTAACATATTATACAAACAATAACCACTCTAGAAAAATAAAAAATTAGTTGAAAAGAAAAATAATCCTGTTTGTCTACTACTTAGATATAATTGTTTGATACATATAATAATCCATATGATTTGTGCAATTTGTAATTTTTCTTACATTATACTTTTTCCTGTTTGCCCCCTACTTTTTTTTTTTTTAAAGAAAACCATAGAAGGATTCTCCTTAGCCCTCCTTCATTTCCTTTACATCAAGGTTTAGTTTGCTCTGTTTTATTTTTTAAATACTGGGTGAAGTGTCTCCTGCCTGGAATTCCGGCTACTCAGTGGACAAGAATCAAGAACATTGTGGTTTGAGGCCAGCTATGGCCAAAAAAAAAAAAAAACCAAAATAAAATAAAAGTGGCATCCCATCTCAACTAATAAATCTAGGCATGGTGTCTAAATGAGACATCAGCCTAGATGAGAGTTTCACAGACCCCACCAGCTTGTACATAAATGCCAGACTATTTAAAAGATTCTAGAGCAAAAAAAGGGGAGTAGCTCAAGTGATAGAGTACATGCCTAGTAGGCACAGGGTCCTGAGTTCAAACCCAGGTACCACTAACACAACCACAGAAATGTGGTTTATGTGTTTTCGTCTGTCTGCCATTATCTTTCAGAGATTTTTGTTGTTGTTGTTCAGTTACAACTGGATTCAATTGAATTTATTTATTTATTTGAAAACTTGGAGGAGGTTTATTGAGTAAGGAGGCAAGCAGACAAGCAGACAAGCAGAGAGGCAGGGGCATACTCACAGTGTAGGTGTACTCAGAGGGAGAGAGATACCTAAGTGATTTTTAAAAATAATATTTTCATTATCTTTAAGTAGTTGTATGAAGGAGTTGTCATTCCCTGAAGTAGTTTATGAATACAGTGCATTTTAATCAGCGTTGCCCCTTTCAACATTATCTTCTCCCAACCTTACCCCTTCCCTTATTTATCTTAATTTTAGATTATGTATTGAATTTTCTTGCAACTTAACAAAGCAGTTTGTGTGTACAGTGATCTGAGTCATCCTTTCAATATTTTCACCACCCTTCAACCTACCCCTTCACTTATTTTTCTCAGTTCTGTGGCATACATAGTGAATTCTTGCCTGCTTTCTCCAGTTCTCCCACTTCATTCTTCTACCCCTCTCCTCTTGACCCCATCCTTCCCTCTTTCAATTACCTATTTCCTTGTACCTGTTTTGTTGGGCTTTGACTCAGTCTTTTTAAAGAATTATATTATTAGCATTCTCTATAGTGTCTGTTATACTTCAGGTAATTCATCTGTAACTCCTTCTTTACCACTTAGTGTATTTACTTGTAGATTTATATGTGGAAAAAGTCATTGTTGCTAAATTACATGGCTACGGAACTCTGTAACATCCTTGTAGCATTGATGTTGATATGTTGATTCTCCTTTTTCTTCCATCATCATCATCATCATCATCATCATCATCATCATCACCATCATCAGGACCACCATCGAGGTGGTACAGGACTTTGAAGTCAGGGTCTGTCTGACAGCCTGCCTGTTATTCTTGATGGCTGAAGCTCAGCCACTTAGCTATGCCTCCAATGTGGCATACTGCTGGTTAATTGCAAATAGAATGTCATAGACTTTTCTGCCTAGACTAGGCAGAACCTCCTGAGCAGCTAGGATTTTAAGTGTGAGACATAGTATCTAACTGATACTCATATTCTTTTATTCTTATTGATCTTTGTTATTTGGTTAACACATAATCCTTTTTATTTTATAACTTAATTCAAGTGTTTGAATGAAAAATTTCACAAAGTCAGTGTTAACTTACATCAGTGTGTAAGTTGTAAGGAGAGATTCTTATTTTATGATCCTGAACAATTAATATAAGTTATATATATATATATATAATGTTAGATGGATAATCTTACCTCATTAACTCTACCCATGCATTTATATGTGTATTTTTCACAGTTTATTATCTTTGAAACCAATATATTTTTGGTTGATAGCTCCTATAATGAATATGATCTGTATCTGAAAAGTTTTATTGAGGGAAAGAACCAGCTTTCTGTCTTGAGAGTAGTGAAATATGATAAATAGTTGTTTTGATCTATTTTATCACTATGTGATAACATAGGGGCTTTTGTAAATTTTTTTGCCAGTCCTGGGCTTCAGCTCAGGGCTTGAGCACTGTCCTTGGACTTTCTCAAGGCTAGAGCTTTACCACTTGAACCTCAGCACTACTTACAACTTACTTTCTATGTATGTGGTACCAAGGAATCGAACCCGTGTCTTCGTGCATGCGAGGCAAGCACTCTACCACTAGGCCAAACTCCTGGCCTGTATTTTTTTTTAAGATGTAAGAAGCAGGCTGGACACATAAATAGAAATGTAAGTGAGTTTTCAGGTTATCTAACCCCATAGAAGATAGAGCTGTGAGTTCTGAGGGCTAGGACCTGATTTATTCATTCTCTCCCCCCCCCTCTTTTGTCTCTACTGAATGGTATGCTTTTATAGTAGCTATGGAGTGCTTAATTCAAGTCTAACGAAATAACTTCTGTGAGCATTCACCTGTCTTGGTAGCCTGCAATGTCAGAATCCTCTTCATCAGGGGGTCTCGTTGAGAACACATGGCAGAAGGTAATTCTGAGCTGATCTGTTAGTTTCCCTTCCAGGGGCCCATAGAACTTTTGTGGGCCTGATGTATTGCACCTTGTTTTTATTGTGTTTATCAATTTAAAAAAATAACACTTGTTTTCTTTATCCACAGGAGTGAAACCTCGGTCTGGGTGGGCCATTGATCCCTTTGGACATTCACCAACAATGGCTTACCTTCTGAAGCGTGCTGGGTTTTCACACATGCTTATCCAGAGAGTTCATTACTCTGTTAAAAAACACTTCGCATTCCATAGAACATTGGAGTTTTTTTGGAGACAGAATTGGGGTATGTGGTATTTGATAAAAGCTGAAGATTCTACTTTACCTTCAAGTCATAGAGGTTGTAACTTCTACCCTTATGGGTTTTATTTGGAGTGTCAGTCTTGAAAATCAGATTGCCTAAAAATATCTACAATTATTTTCTAAGATATTTGTGTTAAGATTCTGTTGAGCCGTGCTGCTGACATTTATCTCTATAGAATCTTTTTTATGCTTTAAGTAAGGAAATATGAGGGATTTGTGTTGTGTGAATAATAACTTCCACTTCTTGTTTAAAAAGCATGTTTTACCACAAAGTCAGAACTTACGTGCACCTAATTGACTCATCTGCGCTGCTCTATCTTCCTTCTGTCTTGTATTTTGTAAGAATTGCTGTAGTGAGCTGTGGTTTCCTCCTTTGGGAAGTACCCACATGATGCCACATATGCCACTGATTGACACTGTATTCTGTAGACACACTTGAGTTCCAGTGGTGCACTTCTGCATGACTGTTGGGGAGAAGAGACAAGGTTTTACACCTCAAAAGAGGCTGCACCTTCACCAACCCTCGTTTAAATCAGAACACCTTTTTTTTTTTTCTTGCCACTCCTGGGCCTTGAACTGAGGACCTGAGCACTGTCCTTGGGCTTTTTCCTCAAGGCTAGTGTTCTACCACTTGACCCATAACACCACTTCCAGCTTTTTTCTGTGTATGTGGTACTGAGGCATTGAACTTGGGTCTTCCTGCATGCTAGGGAAGCACTCTACCACTAGGCCAAACTCCCAGCCCAGAAGACCTTATTTTTTAAATTCATTTTTATCCAGTCTATATGATAAGCCATATTATAATCCCTCATGTAGCATTTGTAACTGTCCTTCAAATTAGATTCTATATTTTCCCTTTCTGTGGTGAGGAAATGAAGTGTTAGGTATGTAAAGCCATTTTGCATCTGTGTGTAGGTTCCAGAAGTCCAGGGTCCCAACTCCGCCGAGTTCTTAGCGAGAATTCATCTGAAAAGATGTTAGGAAATTGCCACTTTACATGGTGCCTGCTTTCCTATGTGATCCACCCTGCTTAGGTGTTTCAAAAGAATCATTTGTGAACCTAGATAACAACTGTCTTAAGTGGATTTTTTTTTAATAAAGAAGAAATCAGTTGGCTATGTAATCTTTTCATTGTGGAAAACTAAGTCAGTAGGGGAGACAGCAGCTGGGAGTGGGGTTTTGTCACATGTAGTCTGATCACATGCAAAGGAATATATTAATTTGAAAAACCAAGGACTGTCAGTTAGAAGAAACCCTACTTAAATAATTGTGCACATTCAGATCGCCTATAAATATTAATTGGCAAGAAATTGTCAAGTACTTTGATGTATTTAATACTGTGTTGGAAAGAAATATAAAAAGTATTCTTTTACCTGCGTGGAAATTATAGTCTAATTTGATAAAATACAGACACAACCAAATTAAATGTGTAAATGAGCTGCTAAATAATAAGAGGAAAGGTGTAAGAAAGCCTTGATCCCCAAGAGAAAGGAGAGAATTACCACCAGTGTACACTTATCTGTGTACTGCCTTATTTCATTTATTTTTGATTAGCCCAGGGGCTTGAACTTGGGATCTGGGCCCTATCTCTTAAGCTCATTTGCTCAAGGCTCATGTTCTGCCATTTTGAGGCACAGTGCTACTTCCGGTTTTTTGGTGGTTAATTGGAGTCTCATGGACTTTCCTTCCTGGGCTGGCTTTGAACTGTGGTCCTCAGACCTCAGCCTCCTGAATAGCTAGAATTATAGGCGTGAGCCCCCCTTGCTAACTGTAACTATATCTTTGTAGTCATGCTTATCACTGTGCTTCAGGGAAATGGCTGCCTGCCTGCCCAGAAATAAATAGGGTTTAAAGTTTTCCAAAGCACTAGTAGTTATTGTAACTAAATGGTTAAAAGTGATGTGTTAAGAATTTTCTGTTAACTTAGAACATGTGTTTCAAAAAACTTTTTGTGCTGTCCCTGGGGGTTGAACTCATTGTCTGGGAGCTGTTTCTGAGATTTTGTGTGAATGGCTAATGCTTTACCACTTTGAAGGAGAGCTCCATTTACAGCTCTTTTTTTTTTTTTTTTTAGTTAATTGGAGATAAGAGTTTCACGGACATGTGTCTTATTTTTTCATTTTTTAAATGTTTACAAGTTAGGTTTTGTTTGTCTGTGCTTGGGGTCTTAGTAGTTCCCTCTTCTACTCCTTTCCTCTCTCTTCACTCAGCATTTTTCTCCAGTAACAGCCTCAGTATGCCCTGCGGTAAGATCAGACAGGACCTGGCAGGCATGGACATGGTCGTGATTTTAAAGGAAGCAGTTGTAACTTTCCCTTCTGCTCAGTTTGTAGCCTTCCATATCAACAAGTGCCATGTCTTTGTGGGGCTTTTCTGTTCCTGCTATATTCAGATAGAAAAGGTAAACAAAATCTGTAATGTCTATCTTCTTTTAGACTGGGACATATGCCCTCGTAAAGGGGCTGTTGATTTTGAAGAGTGCTTTTATATATATATATATGTATGTATGTATGTATGTATGTATGTATGTATGTATGTTATGTATAAAATGATGGCATTCTGGACAGCTTAAGGGGAAATACGTATTGTGTAAATGCAGGTTTGTTTATTGCCTTTTTATTTTAGATCTGGGATCTGCCACAGACATTTTTTGCCACATGATGCCCTTCTACAGCTATGACATCCCCCACACGTGTGGACCCGATCCTAAAATATGCTGCCAGTTTGACTTTAAACGGCTTCCTGGAGGTAGATATGGCTGTCCCTGGGGAGTACCCCCGGAAGCAATAACTTCTGACAATGTCCAGAGCAGGTATGAAAATATCTATTTCATAAGCAAGTACTTGACTGTGCGTTGCTGAAGAGTTAGAGTGGGTTTCAGTAGCAGCATTGTTCTTGTTGTGAGTACTTATTCACACTAGATCTAAAGCAATTTAAAAAAATGCCACAGCCTCCACTGCACCTCTTCTGTGTTATAATTTAATGGAAAAGGAACAATAGCAGATCAATATATAATGGCTAACCTATAATACACTATTATTACCATCTCCTTTGCCCTCATTATAAAAGCTTTCAGCTGTGTTTGATTGATTTCATATACTTTTGTTGATAATAAAACTTCTGGTCCCCATTGTCCAAATTGGTAAGAAAAGCAACTCAACTGCAAAAAAACCCATTTATTGAAATAGAGCACATAAAGACTGCAATTATCTGTGTCCTTAATAACAATCTCAGTAATAGTGAGTGCCGCCTAGTTCTGGTGAATATCTTTGCATCATTCTGATATTTTTGACTTACAGGAAACCTTAATTAGGAATATTTATGCTTAAATACATTTAAATAAATATCAAAGAATGAACCTTTTTTTTTTTAGAAGAAAATTGTACTTAATGAAGAGAGAATCTCATTAAACCAAGTTGTGTACTGTTTCTAATTTTGGCACTTTTTAAGTTTTAATTTCTTCATTTAAAAATTAGAGGTACATAATGCATTAAAATAAAGCATTCTGTTGTATATAAAAAATAGTCTGCTAGGAAAATAATATAACCTTTTAATTAAGATCTTTTCACCGTCAACTCTGTGTATCAGAATAAAATAATATATGAAGTAGAAAGTAAAACCAGAACTTTTTACTTTGATGTTATGTTCACCAAACCTGTAATCAATAAATCCCAATGTGAACCCCTTGGTGTGGTAGACACCAAGATATTTTAGCATTCCAGCCCTCTGGAAGATAGGATTGAAATGCCCTTATCAACATATGGCTTCAGCCAGACACCAGTGGCTCAGACCTGTAGTCCTGACTACTTAGAAGGCTGAGATCTGAAATTCATAGATAGAAGCCAGACTGGGCAGGAAAGTCGGTGAGGCTTTCATCTCCACTTAATCACTAGAAAAGCCAGAACTCGAACTGTGGCTGAAGTGGTAGAGCACTGATATTGGACAATAAGAGGCTCAGGGACAGTGCCCATGCCCTGAGTTCAAACTCCATGACTGGTTGCACACACACACACACACACACACACACACACACAATCTGGCTTCATAATTGTTTCAAAAATTGTTTACTCTAGAGACTGACCTGATTCAATATTATGGCTTCTACAGCAGTGAAAACAAGTAAAGACCTGTAAGCAGCCTGCTTTCTAGTGTCAAGCTTCTCAGGTATAAGAGGACAAACTTATGTTTTTGTACTAGAAGTCATAGTAAAAAAAAGGAAGGGTGAGCATGTGACCTGTCTATTGGAACCAGGTAGTTGTGGTTACAAATACATGCACCACTCCTTTTAATTCAGATGGTCATGGTTGGGACTACCATTCAATTGGCTGGGGAATTTCAGTGTACCATTATTCTCTGTGGGTGTTGCTCACAGTATCAGAAGTACATTATTAAGTTAAAAAGCCATTCTGTGTAATTCATTTGTCATCTAACCCCCAGGAACATACCTTGTGCTCATTCAGTTGCACTGATTGTGAAGGTAGTTTCCAGGCATCTGGGTACAGGTGGATGAATGGCTCTGTGAAACGCTTGTATACAATTTTTTTCTAACTTCTTATAAGTCTTGAAATCGGAACCCTGCTGCTTATTTCATACCTAGATAACACCTTGTTTTTGACCGGGTAAAGCATGGAGATCAAACAGACATTTCAGCTCAGTGTCCTGTTTCAACTTTTGTTTGTTTGTTTTTGTTTTGCCAGTCCTGGGCTTGAGTTCAGGGCTGAGCACTGTCCTTGGATTTTTTCAAGGCTCGAGCTCTACCACTTTTAAGCCTCAGCACCACTTCCAGCTTTTTTGTATGTATGTGGTATGGAGGAATCGAACCCGAGTCTTCATGCATGCTAGGCAAACACTCTACCATACCACTAGACCAAACTCCTGGCCATATTTCAACTTTTAATATCCTAAATTAATTAAAATTTAATTGAAATATACCGATGACATGATTTGATATATCTAGTTTTTTAATGTATTCTTTTCAACTTGCTCCTCAGTTTGAAAATAAGGAAATACAGTGCTTCATTAAGGTTTTTTTTTTTTTCTGTCTAGGATCTTAGGCTTTTCCATTGAGTAGTAGATAATTTGATATTTGAAGGATTTTGTTGATGGTGTAATAGAGTTTACATTTCTTACCTGATAAGGTGAAGAGCAAATTATGATGGTGAGCAAGTCATTTATCATTTATTAATTCAGCTTATACACTTAGTGAAAATCTACTATTACTAGACAGTAGTTTTTCTTTCTTTGATAATTTCTAAGGAAGTGTTTAAGAGTTGACATAGATATCAGATTTTAAAAGCACAGGCAGTATAGTGCTTGTACTTTTTTTTCCCAAAGCACATGTGTGCACACCACTCACACACACACAAGCTTTGATATAAACTATATGATTGATTTATTTACTCATTTGTTTTAGTAGTTAAGTTTTGAATGATAAAGCTCATTTATGTGTTGGAATATTGTCAAGTAGTAATCTAAAGTTAGTTTTTAGCAAATGTGAAATGTTATTAAAGGTACTTGCCTGGCAAATACAGAAGAAACAAAGAAAAAACAAAAAAAAGAAAGCACAGCATCTCATGTTACATAACGCTGTGCCACTAAGTTAAATGTGAAAATCTAATATTTGCAAAGCAACTTCAGAGATTATAAATTTTGGAAGACCCAATTGGATTCTAAATGTAATTAAGTAATATTCCATAATTTTTTATAAAATGCTTATTTGTTATTTTCATGGGTTTATGAGATGGATTTTACTTTTGTGTAGTCCTTGAAATGGAAATTATAATTTTAGGTAAAAAATAAATTTGTTATTTAAACACTTAATTTCTTACATGTGGGCCTTTTACACTCTATGGATTGCTCTGGGTTCATCTGTCCTTTTTCTTTCAGTTTTCACAAGTCTTTCCTCTTAGCTTTTGTTTTCAGACCGTTCCCAACTTTAGCATTTCTGTAAGGAATTTTCTGCAGAATACTAAACACGAACCAGCAAAGCTGTTCATTGCATCAGCAGGTTGTGTTTGGTCTTTTGAGTCATGGTAGAGCTCAAGGAAAGAGAAAACAAAGTACCTAATTTAACTCTATAGAGTGTCATCTGATGATGAGTACTGAAAAAAAAAAAGTCATGCAGATCATCAGATTATTGATGAAAATTGTTAAGTGAGGTTGGTGTTTTTCCTTTGGAAGGTGGAATACTGTGTGTATAAAATGTGATAAGTGGGCCAGGAGTTTGCCTAGTGTTAAGAGTGCTTGCCTAGCTTACATGAAGACCTGAGTTCAATTCCTTGGAACCACATACATAGAAAAAGCTGGAAGTACCCTGGCAGACAGAAATAATGTATCTCAGATTTAAAGTCAGATAGTAAGAAATAAAATACTAGAAACTATTATCTGTTTTTCAACTAATCAATTGGATTTGTATTCAGCATTTTTTAATTTTCTATTTTGAAAACTGGCTTGATACTAATCAACAAGCCTAACAAACAACATTATCACTTTGAATTCCTCCATCTCCTTCCTTTTTTTTATTTTATTGTAAGGGTGATGTCAGAATGATCACAGTTACCTAAGTAAGATAATGAGTACATTTCTTGTCAAATGTTGTTACCCCCTCCCTTGTTTATTGCTACTTTCCCTCACCCCCAGCTCCCCACCCCCAAGTTGTAATAAAGTTCATTTCCAACATAAAAAAAAGAAAAGAAAAAGCTGGAAGTGGTGCTGTGGCTCAAATGGTAGAGCTCTAGCCTTGAGAAAACCCAAGGACCATGCTCAGGCCCTGAGTTCAAGCCAAAAAAAAAAGTGGTAAGCTAAGATTTGTATCTTTTGATAATGTACTTTTTCCTTATTTAATTAAGGCTATTACTTTTTATTAAATTAGAGAAATGATTTTTTTACAGAGATGAATATTAAAGGAGGTCAAATTTTGAAGTTAATGTTGATGAAAATTTTTTTTTTCTTATTGGACTAAAGTATTTTATTTTCCTCCACTCCTGGTGCTGGAACTCAGGGCTTGAGCCTCTCTTTGCTCAAGGCTAGCACTCTACAACTTGAGCCATAATACCACTTCTGGCTTTTGTTTGTTTATATGGTACTGAGGAATCAAACTTGGATTTCATGCATGCTAGGCAAGTACTGTACCACTAAGCCACATTTTCTTAAAACATGGGCCCTCTGGGATGCATTTGCTTTGGTTAGTTTTCAGGAAGACATTGATGTCCTAGTAATAAATACTTTGTTGTCATTTCTTCAAGAGTAATCCATTGGAAAATATGGGTCTTTTTTGTTTGCAGAAATAGAATTTGTCACTATTTAAATTGCGCAATATAGGGTCTGCCTTACAAGTTTTAGTTTACTCGACTTTTTTTTTTTTACTTTTTGATTTAGTAAAAGCAATTTCTCTTAATAATAATAAACAATGTCTGAATTTATCTAAAATATAAATGATTCCTTTGAATGAGTTATATCATCACCATCTCAGTAGTATAACCAACCCCTTTGTCACCTACCCCCCCCCCCCCCCCCCGGTTTTTGTAGGGCTCGGATGCTACTAGATCAGTACCGAAAGAAGTCAAAACTTTTCCGTACTAAAGTTCTTCTGGCCCCACTGGGAGATGATTTTCGCTACAGTGAATACACTGAATGGGATCTGCAGTTCAGGAATTATGAGCAGCTTTTTAATTATATGAATTCACATCCTCAGTTTAAAGTAAAGGTAATAAGAATATTTATGTACAGTACCATGTTTGACACCTAGTCTGTATTATTTAAAAGATTTCTAGAATGTGGTAACCATCATTTCCTTGTCTAAATCCTAGTATTAGAACATGTCATTCTTAGTCAAAGAGTAGTTAATTGGCAAATCATCACTTTCTATAGTCCTGCTTCTAAAGTCAAGCATTTCTTACCTCTTCTTGAGAATTAATGAGGCTTTTACTTTTTTTTTAGTTCAGAATGTATGTCTACTAAGTTGTGCTTTTCATTTTTCAGGCTGTCTTGTTTTTCTACCAGTATTGGATGTTTATTGTTTTCCTCTGAGAATTCCTTCCTTGTGACTTTTGCAATGTGAATGGCACTCACAAACGAACATTACAAATGTCTTGTGTAGAAGACTTCTAAAATTACTCATTTGCCTCTGTTTCTTACTTTAAGAAAATTTTAAGCCTTGTGCAAATTTTAAAATGTGCTCCAAAGTTTTAGAAATACCACGCACAGCCCCCTTCTCTTCATACCCATGGCTCAGCTCCCTAATCTTCAAGTGAAGAGCACCATTGTTTGAGGTACTCCCTGCTCTCTTACCATGATACCTGGGAGCAAATCTCATATGTCATACAATCTTGTCTGTAATGTTTTCAGAGCATATCTCTAAATGATAAAGGTTCTTCTTAGTATGTACATTTTATATTAACATAATAATTATTGTTAATTACAATTACCATTATTATGTAATAGATTTATGTGCTGGTTATTTAAATAATTAGTTAAAAAGAGCTCCTCATTTAAGTCACCAGCCTTGCAATTCTTGTCATTCTTAATACTTTACCCATTACAGAAAAGGTCTACTTTTTAAATTACTTGCTATTCTTAAAGTCTCTTCTTATAAAAATTAAAACTAGAGGTTTATTATTATTATTATTGTGATGTATACAGGACTTACAGTTACATTTTTTTTGTTGTTTTGCCAGTCCTAAGGTCTGAGCACTCTCCATGGGCTTTCCTCAAGGCTAGTGCTCTACCAAGTGAGCCACAGCACCACTTCTGCCTTTTCTATATATGTGGTACCAAGAAATTGAACCTGGGTCTTTGTGCATGCTAGGCAAGCACTTTAACCCTAGGCCAAACTCCTGGCGCTTAAAGTTACATTTGTAAGGTAGTAAATACATTACTTCCTGAACATTGTTACTACTTCTCATGTTTTTCTCCCACTTCTGCCCTCAACCCCTCCCAAGTTGTGAAGTTTATTTCCACCATACTGCCTTGTTAATATTGCAGTTACACAGGTTCATCCTTTGTCTTTTGTCTCATTATCTTGTTCAAACTAGAGGTTGTTTAGTTACTGGATAGAACTTTTTTTTAAAATAAATATGTAACTTCTTTTTTTGTTCTACCCACATGTTTCATTCATCGGTGTCTGGGATTTTCCTGTTCACAATTTGTAGATCTAAGTAGTACTCTGGACTGCTTTGGTTTATGTTTTCTCTTAGTTATATTAGATTCAACTAATGACACTTTATGCTCATTTGAACTTAGAAGCACATCTTAAATATTTATTAAGATTTCCTTTTCATTTAAGAAGTAAAACATTATAAGACAAACATCAATATAAAATATAATTTTTTAATTTTTCTTTTACTAGATACAGTTTGGAACCTTATCAGACTATTTTGATGCACTGGATAAAGCAGCTTCGACAGAGAGAACAAAGGATCCATCCATGTTTCCTGTTCTAAGCGGAGACTTCTTCACATATGCCGACAGAGATGATCATTACTGGAGCGGCTACTTTACATCCAGACCCTTCTATAAACGAATGGATAGAATTATGGAATCCCATTTAAGGTACATTTACCTGGAAATAGAGACAGTTCTCTATTTACTTTTCTCATGTAGCTTTTTCATGGAGATGTATACTATACAATCTTATGTAGTGCTATGGTAGATTTAAGTAATAATGAAATGCTGATGCAACCAGGAATAGTTCTCCAAAATACAATCACCTTACAGCATGAGATTTTTATTCTGGAATTCTAGAAGGAGGAAGGAAGAATCGTTCATCAATTACATTTTTATTTTTTTGTGTTTGTATTCTGTGTTTTGTCTTTATAATTAATTCACCCTTTTGTTTGTATGTCACGTTATTTCCCTGATGTCAGTCTCTGTGTCTGCAGACAAATAACCTGGCAGTAATCTAGCAAGCTGAACTGCTAGAATACTAGACACGTTTTTAAAAAGTATTAAGGCATCAACAGTCAAGAGTTGGCCTCACATGCACTCTCCAAAAGTGCCTTGTGTGCCTGGGAGAATTTAAAGACTCATCTCATTTCTGTCTCTTTGAGGCACATTTCTGCTTAGAAGTAGTAAGAATTGATAATGCAGGTGGAATGACTGGCTAAAGGGGAATTAGACTATACAATAGGAACTCTTAACAACATTAATAGAGTGTAGACTACTAATAGAACATTCTCTTGTCCAGTAGAACTTTGTACAGTGATAAGTTCTGCTTCTGTATGGGTCTAGTATATCTGTGACTGTTGGGTACTTGAAAGGTGACTGGTTGAAAGGACTGAATACTTCATTCTTATTAATGTTTTTAGGCTATGCTGTGTTTTGTCAGGGCCTTACCTTGCTGAACTAGCACTCTATTGCTTAACCCACTCTTCCAGCGTGGTTTTTAGCTGGTTATTTTGTAGTCTCTTAACATCTTCCTGGCCCATCTGGTTTGCAATCATGATCATGTAGGTCTCAGCCTTCTGAGTAGCTAAGATGATGGGTGAGAGCCACTGGCATTGTATTACATTTTATATACTTCTGATTAATTTGTCAGTAGCTGTGTATTTAGTGGCAATAATATTAAGGAGGATGATTCTAAGAAATGGAATCTAGTAGTTTTTTTTCCCTTTTCTTTTTGTGAAGATGAATTTCCTTATAGACTACTAAAACTTTGTCTATAATACTTTAGAGTTGTATGCTTTATTTATATGCTGCATCTTGGTGTTAAAAAACAAATTAGATTGTACCAACTCTCTTCTGTATACTAGTGGATTCTGAGTACATTTCAGAAAGGCTTTTTATAAAATTTATTTCTTAAAATACTTCGCATATGAAAGAAATATATCTTATATTTATAAGATGATCAATTATTATGTTATTTTAAACTTTTTGATAAAATGGAATGACTGCTAAATAACACAGATATACCTTCATCTATTAGATTTGCGATTTTTAAGTACTAAGTATTTCCCATTTGGCAGAGTATCCTAATTTATCCAACATATATGAGGCATATTATCTATAGCTAGGGGTTTGTTTAGAAAATCCTTATATTTTAAAGCAAAAAAGGGAAGGTTATACAATAATTTGGTATTTCCCAGTGTATTCATTCATTTGAAACTGTTTCTTATCTGAAAATAGCTTTTCATCTTCATTTCAAAATCTGACAGTACAAAAGTATAAACAATAAAATAATATTAGGATCTATGAAATCATTTGAGATTCTTACATAATGAATTTTTATTCTCAAAATCATGGTCACATATGGAAAATTATTCATTGTCTTTTATTTACTTCTACAACTTAGAGGAATTTATTACTTTAAAACTAAAACAAACAAACAAACAAAAAACTACCAAATATCTCATTTACCTGAATCTTGAATCATCTTAAAGCTGCTTTTTTTTTTTTTTTTTTTTTTTTGACAGTCCTGGGCTTGAGCTCAGGGCCTGAGCACTGTCCTTGGACTTTCTCAAGGCTAGAGCTCTACCACTGGAGCCTCAGCACCACTTCCGGCTTTTTTCTATGTATGTGGTACTGAGGAATCGAACCCGGGTCTTCATGCATGCTAGGCAAGCACTTTAACCACTAGGCCAAACTCCTGGCCCCCTGCTTTGTTTTTTTTCCTCCATTTTTCTTAACATATTTGATATGGAGATTCTTCTCATCCATTGGGCTCCATAAACCACATCTTAAGTCCCCCCCCCTTTTATTTTTTTATTTTTTTTGTTGGTGACTTTTTTTATTAGAGAATTTATTAACATTGATTTTTGCATCGTATTTACAAGATATTTAACAAACAAGTATTCAAGAAGGGAATCTCTATTTTTAATTTTTAACTGTAGTTTTCAGTTAATTTTTATTGTATATTAAGAATAATAAGTGTATGATACTTTCTTTTTATTATATATAAATTTTTTATTTAGGTATATGATATTTTCATGTGCATATAATGTTCTTTGATAATATTCACTTCTTATTCTCCTTTCTACATTTTTCACTCCTACTGCTACCCTTCCTTTTCTCCAGTTATCCCCTTCCACTTTCTTGTCCCAGGTACTCTTTAAATTAACTGTTCAGTGAACCTTCCTTGAGCCATATCTTCTGGTTGAACACACACACACACACACACACATACAACTACACATCATTAGCCCTATGTTCTTACTATTTATAAATGTTCCAAGCTATTATTACATAAATTTTTTTCTTTTTTTGTGTGTTCCTTTTATATAAAGTATTGTATAGAGAGGTGTTACAGTTATATGACAGTGTCACCTCTTCCCTAGCTCTTTCCCAGTCTTTTCCTCCTGTCCCTACCCACAGGTTGTATAGTTAATTTTCAACATAGTGTCTAATGAAAATCACCCTTTCTCCCATTTCTGTGTCTCCTTATACTCCCAAAGACAAAGAAATGAACAAACAAGATAAAAAGAAAAGAAAACAAAACAGTAACATAACAACCTCTTGTTTCTGTTTCCTGAAGTATATTTGAATACTTCTTTTGTGTGTGTGGTGGAGGGTCATGGGACCTGAACCTGCTGTCCCTAGGCTCTTCAGCTCAAGGCTTCCGCCCTACCCTTAGGCCTGGGTATTGTCCCTGAGCTCTTGAGTGCAATACTACTACTTACCCTTGACCCAAGCCCCACTTCTTGTTTTCTAGAGGTTAATTGGAAATTTAGAGTCTCAGGTCTTTTTGTGCCTGGACTGGCTTTGAACAGATAAGTGTTTTTTAAACAATGGAGAAGTGACATGATATTAATCACTTTTCATAAGTTTTCTGTAGTTGCGTATGGAGTCCCTATGGTACTCTCTGGATACCACTGTCTGCCTCTCCCCGGCTTAGCCTCCACTCTCTTGGTCTCACTGTCTTCCTCTTAATGCCCAGGTATGACAGGAAGTGGCATTGAGGTGATGTTCATGATGTACATCCTTGCTCCTTAGAGAACAGGGAAGACAGAGCTATGTTCACACCGTCAACAAGATGCCGAGTATCGTTGAGAACTTGAATACATAAGATAGAAATACTTGATAGTTTCATAGAAAATTTCATCATTAGCAATTCTTGTATAAATTATATTTAATAGTTCTAAAAAAGGCAACCAGTGTCATATATTTTAGACTGTAAATGTAAAGTGTTCTTGAAATAAATTTATGTACTTTTTCATGCAATTAGGGTTGCTGAAATCCTTTACTATATTGCCCTGAAGCAAGCTCAGAAATACAAGATAAATAAATTCCTTTCATCCACACATTACACATCTCTAACAGAAGCCAGAAGGAATTTGGGGCTGTTCCAACATCATGATGCAATCACCGGAACCGCAAAAGATTGGGTAGTTGTGGATTATGGTACCAGGTAATATAACCATAGAAAAAGATTGCTTAAATTTTTGATACATAAGATTGTATTAAATGTTTTGATACATAAGATTGCATCTATCTCAAAATGAAGCTGTTAATACATGTTGGCATACATTATCAATGATATTCCCTTTAAGTATTGTTTCAGCAAGTCATCACCGATTTTCAATGTTTTATTTTTTCATGACATTTATTGTCACATTCTAGTTCCCTCAACTTTTTAACATACTGTATTTTTTTTTTCAAATAGAGCAGCAAGACATTGTAAAGCTGATTTTGTTTTCCCCTTAGTATAGTAACTGTAGCTTGAAAATTGGGTCACCTTCTTTATCAAGGATTTGACATCAAAGAAATATTAGCTAAAATCCAGGAAGCTTTAGCCCATTTTACTGGACAGCAGTTCTGTTCTTCAGATGATATTATTCAGTTCTGTTATTTACAAGAAAGAGTGAGAGGAAGAACATAGCCAGGAAGCAGAAAGATCTACCAAGTCAGGTACAAATTATACAAACAGCTGGGAATGCAAAGACTGGTTATTGATGTCAAAGCCATATTCCTCACTTAAAGAAAGCCGTCAGACAAGTGAGGGAGTGAAAGCTCAGTTATTTATTTATTTTTGCTGATCTTGGGAGGTCTAGAACTCAGGGGTTGAGTGCTGTTCCTGAGTCTCTTTGTGCTCCACCATGTGAGCCATAGCACCTATTCTGGCTTATTTAGTTGTTTATTGGAAATAAGAGTCTCATGAACTTTCTTGCCTGGACTGGCTTTAAACTGTAAGCCTCAGATAGATCTCAGCCTCCTGAGTAGCTAGGATTAGAGGAATGAGCCACTGTTGCCTGGCTGTTTTTATATTAAAGAATTTCAGGGACAGGAGTTTGGCCTAGTGGTAGAATGCTTGCCTAGCATGTACAAACCCCTGGGTTCGATTCCTCGGTAACACATACATAGAGAAAAAAAGCCAGAAGTGGTGCTATTGCTCAAGTGGTAGAGCTCTAGCCTTGAGACAGCCCCTGGACAGTGCTCAGGCCCTGAACCCAAGCCCAGGACTGGGAAAAAAAAGAAAGAAAGAATTTCAGTGAATACAGGCTTTGCCTGAGAAAGAGAAAGGATTTGGTAAACAATGCTTCCCAAAGATGGTATAGCCAGCCCTGTGTGAAGGAGAGATCTCTATCTTGCCAGACTAAGGCTGGCTGCTCATTAGCATCAGTGCAGAGGAGATTCCTGCATTATATCCCTGCAACTTACACTATTATTTCTCCCAGATTCTCTTTATATCAGTGATTTGTGGGCTTGGTGTTTGCATGTGCTCAGCCCCGTGTTTGCCTGCCATGAATGAGGCCCTGGATTTGAGTTCCAGAGTTGGGGGAAAAAAAATTCCAGAAAACCAAAAACTGAACCAAACAAAGAGAATATTTTAAAATCATTAGAAGTATATCATAATTTTCTCCTTAAAAAAAAAGGTTACTCCTATATGTAGAAAAAAATCTCTAGTACTCATAAAAATGAACATTAAAAATTGACTCACAAGGGACTCTGTTAAGTGTTATATTTAAAAACATATATTTTAATTTAATTTAATTTCTTTTGCTAGTCCTGGGCTTGAGCTCAGGACCTGAGCACTGTACTTGGACTTTCTTAAGGCTAGAGCTCTACCACTTGAGCCTCGGTACCACTTCAAGCTTTTTTTTTTTTTTTTTTTTTTTTTTAATGTATGTGGTACTGAGGAATTGAACCCTGGTCTTCGTGCATGCTAGGCAAGCACTCTACCACTAGGCCAAACTCCCGGCCCCACATTTTTAGTTGTAATATTTTAACTAGCTTTCTAGAAATGATGTGTGTAGAAAAGATATTTGTGAGGTTCCACTATTTACTGCAGTATTTCAAATATACATTTAAGAAAGTATCTTGAAAATTTTCTCTGTTTTGTTGTGGGAAATACACATTCCTCAGCATATTCTGTCTGCTGAGGTTGTTTTGGGCTTAAAGTAAAAAAGACATAATTGTGATGTTTCCTCCCAAAGAAAGCTTTTATCCCCCCCTGTGGTACTAGGTGTTGTGCTTGCTGAACAGGGACTCTACCATGTGAACCTCACTCCCTTTTTGCTTTTTGCTTCAGTTATTATTATTTTTTCTTGTGTTTCTGCTCAGGTCAGGCTGTCAATGCTTTCTCCTTAGGTTGCATGCCACCACATCTAGCTATTGGTTTAGACAGGGACTCATTAACTTTTTTGTCCAGTTGACCTTGAAATAAGATCCTTCTGATTTCAGCCTCCCAATAAAAGGAATAAAAAGAAACTTTTTTTTTTTTTGTAAGTAAGCTTCAGCCTTTTGTTTTCCCTTTTCATTGGCTCCTGCCTCCTTGGTTTTAGAAGAGTTCGAAAGTAAGACTTAAAATAAGGTAAGGCTGCGGAAGTCTTCAGAAATATAGAGAAGATGTTCTCTTACATTACTTACTTGCTCTTTCCAGCTATCATATTAAAGAGATTTGAATATAGACATTGAACTTTTGTTACAGAACAATTTGTGTGTCATGGCTTTTCCAGAAAGCCTGTCATTAGTTTCTCAATAATTTTGTGTTGCTTTCAGGTTACAGAACCAGTCCTATGTAGAACTGCATGTTAGAGAGAGGAGTAAAAAAAAATATAGTAATTTTCAGATTGTATTTGACATTTGTAAATTTGCTTTGTGAGTATTTCACACTTCACTTGAAAAGCTGTAAACAATTACCAAGTCATTAACACAGACATTTTAAGGAGGAAATTTCAAAACACAAAGTTGGAGAATTATAAACATGGAGGCGGTTAACATTGGTTATTGTCTGGTACGTCAACTACTATTCATTCAGTTGTTGACAAAGTGTTCTTGTAAGTGCAATAGATACCATGGCTCACATCTGTAATCCTAGCAACTCCAGAGGTTGAATTTGGGAAGATGGAAGTTCAGGGTCAGTCAGTCCAGGAAAAATGGTCTTCATTCTCTACCAATAAATGGGTAGATGGGTTCAGTAGTGTGTGCTTGCCATTCTAACTCAGGACCATCTCTGTTCAGACCAACCCATGCAAAAAAATCTGGAGGGACTAGTCTTAGAGATTGTGTTTTGGGCTGTTGGTAATAGTAATCCCAAACAGAACAAATAAAGTCCTGTAAAAGAAATCTCCGGGTAACCAAGTCATTTATTAGAGTCCACAGTATCCAGGGACCCAGGCCTTCCAACTTTTTCTTTTGCAATCACAGGGCTAGTCTAAGGATCATATTCTGCATGGTAGCCCTAAATGTTTATGGAATTAACAAACTGTAGAGCAAAAATACATTGTGATGTATCTGGAGGTTAAGTCTAACCTCCAGAAGGCATGAGAAAATGAATTAGACTGTTTGTAATGGAAGTCTACCTAATGGAGCATATATGGAAGGGAAGAAGAAATGGTAATGGTCTCTTTTGGAAAGGTTTTGCCAGTTATTTCTAAGTTGTCATTAATGTAGGCAGGAAAAAGCTGAGAAAGAGGTGAGCATAAGGTCCTAACATGAAATCAAACGAATATAGGACAAATATGATACCATCTGTTTAAACAAAAACCAATGACAGGGGCCAGTAGTTTGGCCTAGTGGTAGAGTGCTTGCCTAGCAGGCACGAAGACCCGGGTTCGATTCCTCGGTACCACATACATAGAAAAAAGCCAGAAATGGTGCTGAGGCTCAAGTGGTAGAGCTCTAACCTTGAGAAAGTCCAAGGACAGTGCTCAGGCCCTGAGCTCAAGCCCATGACTGGCAAAAACAAACAAATAAACAAAAAAACAATGACAGCACACCAGAGCTGTGATTTCTCAGTGACTTTGCCTAAATTGTGTGCATTATGTATTCACAGGACAAGTGAAGGTTAAGATGCTGTAGGCTCTGAGAAATCCATGTGAATGAATTATTTTAAAAAAAGTTTTGTTATACCCAATAATTCCCAAATTTATTTACTATGTTTTTGTTGTTGGTGGTATTGGTGGTAGTGATTTTGTGTTAGTGCTGGTATTGTGGCTTGAAGTTGGCCTTGTGTTCCTGCTTGACTCATTTATTCAATGCTAGTGTGCTACCACTTCACCTATGTTTGTAGTTGTGGCTTTTTTCTACTTAATTGAGCTAAGAGTCTCTTGAATTATCTTCCTGGGGCAGCTTTGAACTATGATCTTTTGATCCTATCCTCCTGAATAACTAGGACAACAGATGGGAGCTGCCAGCAGTTGGCTTCATGTTTCATCATATTTTAGTGTATATGTATCCTAGGTTTTTGTGACATGGGGATTTAAACTCAGAGCCTTGTACTTGTTAGGTAGGAACTCTACCCCTTGAGCTATACTTTCAGATTTTGTCTTACTTTTTGAGTGGGGTTTTATATTTTTGCTCAAACCCATCCTCAAATCATGATCTTCCTTGCCTGCTACTTCCCACATGGCTGGGATTACAGATGTGAGCCACCAGTTGCTAGCTTGTTGGTTGTTATGGGCAAGGGAGGGGGCCTCTCAATTCTTTGCCCAAATTGACCCTGAATTTTAATTTTTACGTGCTGAATAGCTGGAATTATCGGTGTGAGATAGCATACCCAGTCTTTGTTTTGTTTTAAGCAAAACAGCATTATACATCTTGAGAAAGCTGTTGATTGAATGTCTTGCTACAGTTGTTAGTGCTCATTTCATCAAATATGTGTTGTTAGGGTGTAGATACTGTTCTATGGCTTTCCCCTCATTTAATTGGGACTGTTCAGTGCTCTGTGATTCATGGGCAGTTTTAGCTACTGGAGAACATAGCCACATCGAGGCTGCCTAGTAAGGATCACCGTGTAGATAGTAGAGACAAACTGGCTGAATGAGTTAGTTTTGTACCAAAACTATGTCTGTGCTTTCAGTCTTTTAGCCTCATGAGCACATTTATCATTATGGGAAAATATTTGGATATACTGATAATTTTGACTGGATGATGGTGTGAACTCAAATTAGTAACATTTCAGTGTTAAAGTTATGGTTTATTATGTAAATGTGTCTCACTAATAGTTTATTGATTATTAAAGCATGGCGTAGTGCTCTATAAGAAAAAGTTATTTCCAATTGTTTTACAGGTGCTTTTTTTGTGAATGACAGCAAAATGTGTCTGTAAGGCACAGAACTCAAGTTGCTTCCTATACTAGAGAAAATAATGTGATGATTTTTTTAAAATAATAGATTCATCCTCATGGGTGAACGAGTGATAAATAATGAGCTTTATAGATTTCTACATTATGAATTTACTTTCAGTTGTTTGGACTGTACCGTCTTAATGAAACATAGTGGTCTGTAATCATTCACTATATATTTCCTATCAGTAGTTTTCCAGAGATGTAGCAGTTATTCAGCCTGAGCTAAGGTGTAACTGAGTTAGGTGTCGCTGTTATGTTGTCCAGTAACCCAGGGGGTGATATTATTTCATGTTTATTGTCATAAACTGATTTTACCTTCTAAATATAATACTCATGTTAGCTCATCAAGTAAAGGCAATATATTAAAACAGTTTTGATAGAAGTTTATAAAAGTTGGTCATTTTCAGTGTTTTAACAGAGAAAATTATGTTAGCCATGAGAAATTTCACTGAATGTGAAAGTAAATAAGGATGTTCTTTTCAATATGTAGTGTTTTCAATATGTAGTTGATTGTGAATCAACAGATTTTTAACCATCCATCTGGTTCCTTTGTCATAACCACAATTGGAAATTTGAGTAGAGTTAGTAATTTCATTGATAAAGAAAAGCAGCAAGGATGAAGACAATTCCATTATCCAGATCTGTGAAACCTCTTCTTTCTAGTTCTCTTGAAGAAGAACATGAAACCAAATTCAACAAAATTTACCTTTGAATGGATTATGGACTGATTTAGTTTTCTTGTGAGCTGAGAGTTGATGTTCTATTTTCTCCTGCTGTTGTGTTAACCTTTTTTGACAATATTCCTGGAAAAAAAGAGCAAAAATTGCTTTGTGATGTATTTTTTTTTTGTGGTGGTACTGGAGCTTGAACTCAGGACCCACCCATTTTTTTTTTTTTTTTTGCCTAAGGGTAGTACTCTACCATTTGAGCCACAGTTATACTCTGGTATTTATTGCTGGTGAATTGGAGAGAAGTGTCTTGTGGACTTCCCAGCCTAGACTGGCTTTGAACCATGGTTCTCAGATATCAGCCTCTGATGGAGCTAAGATTATCTATCTTTTATTAGCCATTCTTATAAATATTTAGTTGTGGAGCTAAATGGGGTGAATTCCTTACAGATTCATTATAAATTTCACTTTGTGATTATAAGATGAAGGTGTTACTTGTTTATTATGAAAAAACTTTGAGAATATTGTCTGTGGATTATTGGATTCTCAGGATAATAAGATTTTTAATTTGCAGACTTTTTCAATCCTTAACTGCTTTGGAGAAGATAATTGGAGATTCTGCATTTCTTCTTATTTTGAAAGACAAAAACATGTATAAGTCTTATTCTTCTGATACAGTCTTAGAGATGGTAAGTTGGTCTCTTTTATAATTGTTATAAAATATCTGATTCTCTTCAGTTCTTTGATTGGAAAATATGACGAGGCATTTCATTAAAAGAGATGAAAAATGGTTATTTTGTCTATTACTTGAGAAATTTGCTTTGTTGTTGTTGCAGGTTCTGGGGCTTGACCTCAAGGCCTGAACACTGTCCTTGAGCCTTTTTGCTAAAGGCTGTCAATTCTACCACTTGAGTCACTGTTCCATCTCGGCATTTTAGTGGTTAATGGGAGATAAGACTTTCTTGCCTAACTGGAATTAAACTGTGATCCTTCCATCTCAGCCTCATGAGTAACAGTGATTATAGACAAGAGCCACCTTGTGCTCACCTTACTTGAAAAAAAAAATTGCCACTTCATGTAATTTGTCGTCCTATTCTTCTTTTCTAGAAGTATGTCTACATTTGATTTCTTATATGTATTTTGCTCTAAATTTTAATATGAAAAATAATACAGTGAAATTATTTCAGGGTAGTTAAGATAGGCATTAGAGCACACTTGTAAGGCAACTGAATAATGAAATTATTATGTTGCTTACCTTTAATCAGACATGTTTTGATATTTTCATTTTTGTTTTTGTTCTTGATCAGTTTACACAAAACCTGAATTTAGTGTCACCTGATTTCAGGATAAATACATGGTGTGTTACAGGAATTGCTGAAATTGCATGCCATACAAGTAGAGCAATGTGAAAAGAATTCTTTATCTGTAAGATGGAATGGTCATCTCTGCTTTCCTGTGCACTTACGGTTAAGATTGGAAGAGCTCAGGTAGCAAACTATTTTGAAAGGAACAGCAAGGAACAACAGTTCAAAAAATGGCTGATTGCAACCCTCTTTATGATTCCACCCGCAACTCTGGGAAACTTTTCTTTGTAAATTAGAACTTAGTTATCCTTAGTCTTTTATGAATGCTAGGATTTACTTTATATGTAATTTGAATTTACATATCTGAAATGAGAGATACAGTTCAATACTTTTAGAATGATGCTTGTAATCAAATCATGATTACAAATGTTCATTTTCAAATAGGAAAAAACACAACAGATATAGATTTCCTAAAGCTACTAAACATAAGGCAAAAATAAGATAGTAACACTTTTAGCAAAATTTCCTGTAGAATTCCAGAATGGAATGCCCATGATGGATCCAAGCCCTGATGATAACACATGTTGTGCTTAAAGCACATGCAAACATGTGCATGCACACACACACTTTCACTGGATTGTTTGCTTTTGAATTTTGATGTCCCTTAGTTGGAAAGAGGGTTTTTTTGTTTGTTTGTTTGTTTTTGCTTTTGCCAGTCCTGGGGCTTGAGCTCAGAACCTGAGCACTGTCCTTGAACTTTTTCTCAAGGCTAGAGCTCTGCCACTTAAACCACAGCATCATTTCTGGCTTTTTCTATATATGTGGTACTGAGGAATCAAGCCAGGGTCTTGGTGCATGCTAGGCAAGCACTCTTACCATTAGGCCAAACTCTTGGACCCTGAAAAAGGGCTTTTTTAATTCATATTTTGTACTTTTGAGATTTTTGCAAAGTAGCATTACAGAGCTAATATGTATGCTTAAGTTTTTCAATTAAAATAAACTATTATACTTCATTTTTATAGGATTCCAAGCAAAAGTCACAAGATTCTCTGCCAGCAGAAAATATTATAGAGCTGAGTACAGATGAACCTAGGTAAGTTTATAATTGTAAACTTGGTAGCTGGCTTAGTTTTCTTGATTTTCATTGTATTTGGTCTTAATGAACATATACTTGTAGGCAATATTTTAACTTAGTTTATTGTTTGATTTTATGAGTTTTCTGAAGAAACATTTTCTTCAGATAGCAGTCATATTCAATGATTGTAGCTTGATACATTGCTAAATTTGCTATTATAACAATTACACTATAATAATAACTAGGTACTATTATAATTAGTATTTTTCATAAGCAATGACATTGGTAAATTATAGCTAAGGACATAAAAAGGAATTCCTTATCTTCGCAATATTACTTTTAGATGGCATTTGTTCTTAGCTAACCTTTTATGTAGTTACCTGTTTTTTTAATTAATCTTAAATTGTTTTTTAAGTATATATATATATATCTTTATTGTTATTGTGAAGGTGATGGGCAGATGGGTTACAGTTATATATGCCAGAGCATTGTCAACCTTTCCCTTACTCAACATTCTTCCCTCCTGTGCCTGCTCACAGGTTGAGTGGTTCATTTTCATCATAGTGTCTACGACTTAGAGTATCACTGCTGAATTTGTTCACCCCTTGTCTCACTCTTTCTGTGCACCCTCTCCTTACTCTCTCAAGAACAGATAAACTTATTAATTTAATGGATACATTTAACTGGTGACCATCTTCAATTTATGAAGAGATGTTTATGGTTTTTGTATCAATTCTTTGTTTCTGTTTTTGGTTACCACATACCTGTCAGTGATTACCAGTGGACCCAGGCACCCAGTGTATTTTTTTTTTTGCAATACAACTTTTTACTCTATTGAAAAATTGACAGTGTTGACAAATGGATGGATTAGAGAATAATTTCAAGAGTGATTAATGGTTTTCATTAAGTATGCTATATTAAAATTAGTAATGTATATATATGTATATAATTATATATGGAATGGCCAAGTGTGGACGCATGTGATCCGACCACTCATCTGGGTGAGGCAGGAGAATTGAACTGGAAGGCTAGCCTATGTTATACAGGGAGACACTTGTCTCAAACAAATTAATTGACAAAAGGAATGTGAAGTATTAGAGAAACGTTGTAATTGCTAGTAAAGCTGGAATTTTGGTTAAACACAGACTAAAATTTATTCAGTAATGTAGACAAGAAATATATATAGTTCATACCTTAGAATAAGAAGGTTGTATTTTAAGGTATCAGTAGTCTGAAAGCTTTCAAATTGAGACCAAAGTTGAAATGAAAGAAGAATCATACTAATAGAAATATCAACAATAATTATTTTAATATAATTGGCAATCAATGTAATAAGCATTGAATATGATTACTTTTTGAAGAAAAAATTTTTCTTAAAATTCATTTTAAGTGTATAAATTTGAATTATTCATTTTAAATGTATAAATTTATTGTTTAAAATAAGTAATTTCTCAATAAATTAGACATTGCATTTCTTTTTCTTAAATCTGCATCCCTAAAACAGTGTAGAGTTCATAAACTAGTGGCTTTAGGCATAATCCTACTGTTAACATTATTTCTATTAGGTAATTTGATGAGGAGCAATCTGATGGTTATAAGAATAGCAACTGGTTACTGTAGTTATATAATACTCTCCTTTCCCCCTACTCTCTTCAGCACATGTCAGGGTATGTGGGATGGGAGAGGCTGGGGCTGGACAGGTCAGAGGATAAGTTGCATTTCTTTTGGTTTCTGTCCTTTCTTACTGTCTCAGCCTCAAACTACAGTGATGGGTTGTTTAGTCTTGCTTATGGCAGAGGAAGGTTAGAAAATGTAATTGTGATAGGAAAGGAGAAACATGTTTTGAACTTTAATATTGAAAGTTTTCAGTGGCAGGTAAACATAAAGAGAATTTTAAAGCTATTAGTAAAATATTTACCTCGACTTTTCTTAAGCAGTTTGTATTTAAATGTTTTACTTTACTGTTATTTCTTTACAGTTTTTTAATCAAATATCAATGTGTCTATTTGAATATTTCTAATTAGTCTATTTTTATGTTTTTTAATCGATTTTGAATTTCACAGCTTCATAAATACTTTTGGTTGAAAAAAATCTGTACTTTTTTGTGTATTAGTTACTGATTACCTTATGGATCTCTCCATAAAACTAGTGGCCAATAAGGAATGGTAGTGGCCTTTAAAAATATAACAATTTGATAGTTTTATTTAACAGATCCTGACAGTGAAATTGCTGTTGTCAGTCCTTAAATTGAACTTCTTAAAGTGTGTGACTGTGAGTTTGTCTCCCATTTTTCATAAATCTTCTGTAGGATTATAGGGGTTAACTTTATTTTAATTATAATTCCTATTTGAATAACAAATTATTAATCTAAACAAGGTATGTATTCACAATGGGGAACATAACCCTCCTCAGGAGGGTAAAATTGGTTTTTAGGGGATTTGAAAAAAAAATCATTAATATGCAAAACATAGATACATTATAGAGAAGTAGACAGTTTATATGTGGTATTAATATAGTATGAGGGGGTTATTAGGAAATAATGTCCAAAGGAGTCCTCAGGGAGATCTTAATGTAAAAAGGCTTGCAAAATACTGTTCTACATTAAATTTAAATAATACATGTAAGTGAATTTTTCCCTGCTGTTGGCAGTTCATTTTTGCTATAGCTTAACATAATTTAGCTAGTGAATATTTAGAAAGTAGTGTATAATCTGCTGAAAGTGACATTAGTACATGTTGCTCTAACTCATTTAGATCACAAGGTTATATAAACACAACTGTATATAGATTCCATTTTTGTACAGAGAGCCAGTACAATTAGGTGTTCAAGAACATTGTGATCATATTTATATTATTCAATGTACACATGTGAAAAATGGAACCAGTTAAATTGAGTGGGGGTGGGTATGGTTGGGAGAGTTGGGATAGACATTTATTGAGATTCGTTGTACTTATAAATTGACATGTTGAATTGTAATTTCTCTGTAGTACCACTTAATGGTGATAAAAATGAAAATAAATGCAAGGAAGTAATTACCATAAAAGGTTCAAAAATAGTTGAAGAAACTTAATAGAAAGACTTGCAAGAAAAGTAAGGACTCAAAAAACACTGGTTATGAAAGGTAACAATCTCAGACAAGTGAGGAGAATTCAGTATTCCTTCAGTATTTCATCTAACTGGGAAGGACAAGAATATTTACCGTTTCATGGACCATAAGCCACATGGCTCGACCATCGGTAAAGTATGTTTTTCCTGTAAGGTGGGGAAGATGAAGTACCATTAAATATATATTCAAATTTAGATTGAGGTAATCTATATAAATCTGAATTTTTTTTGTTTTTGATTTTTTTAATACAAAGTTTGTCTTAGTTCATTTATATTGGTGTAATAGAATTCCGGACTGGGTAATCTGTAATGAATCTGAATGTATTTTGCTCTTAGATTAGAGCAAACCTTCCTGGGGAAGGTTTCCTAGGATCATCCCTGGGAAAACATGGATGGCTTCAATGCCTGGGGTGGGTGGGAGGGAAGCTTATCCTCTTGTTGTCTATTCTTAGAATGCCTACCCATTCATAACAATAGCATTAATCCAATCTTGAGGACAAAGCCCTTACTGCATAATCACCTTTGAAAGATCTCTCAATGCTATTATATTAAGGATTGCATTCCTAATATATGAATGTTGAGGAGCATATTCAGACCACAGCAGACTTTTAGTTTTGAGAGTAACTTATGTGGATTATTGCAACTGTAAATACTTCATATTTTTAGAATTTGTTGACAAGTAACCCTCTCATTCTCTCCTCCCCCCTCTCTTTGTCTGTTTCTCTCTCTCCCTCTCTCTCGCTCATATGTGCAAAGAAAGATAGATACACGAATGGACTTGAAAAGACACTATTAACCTTGTAGAAACACATCAGTTTCTCCTAGGCATCAGTGAGTTCAGAATATAGAACAGATATGAAAACTATCTATGTGTGACATAGTATCTTAGGCCTGTGATCATAGCTACTCAGGAAGCAGCGATCCAAGGATTGTGGTTTGAGACCAAACAAGGAAGAAAAGTTTGAGAGGCTTCAACCAGTGTTATTCTCCATAGCATCTACCTGTCTTCCCCACTGACACAAGTAGGAGGATCACAGACCAGGCCAGTCTGAGTATAAAGTAAGTTGATGCCTTGAAGAAGATAAAGGCAAACAGGAAACTGCCATTGGGCTCAAGATGATGCCTGAAAATAACCAAGGCGCAAACAAGACTCTGGCAGAGGGCTCAAGTGGTAATGTGTTTGTCCTGAAAGTATAGAGCCACGAGTTGAAGACTTAGGTGCTTCCCAAAAAGGCACATTCTTTTAGAGAGGGCACTCCATGACATCATCTCCATTTACTTCTTGAATGGTCTCTTTCACTGACTTCCCAGCATACTTTATTCAAGTGTCTCTGGTTTTCTTCACATACTTTTTTGGTTAATGGTTTTATTCCCTTTTTAGTGATTTCAATTCTGAAATCCTAGAATTCATTTTAACCTCACATTTTATCCTTTAACTTTCATCAACTGTAGAATCTTTTGGGTTCTACCTCTACGGATCTCTGGCTTCATCTCTTTTCCCTTTACTCTCTGGTTTGGTGCCATCTTTTATGCGTTGTGTGAATTATCTTAATGACTTCTTGCCCTTGGTCTACAATTGCTCTATGCCTTTTAGTTATTACATGCCAGTATCTAAGGAATCCACCCAAAATCAGAGTTCTAGGAAATTTATTTATTTTTTTATTAAATAATTTTTATTGTGATTAATAGCAATGTTATATTATATTCACCAGATACAAGGTGCATAACTTCACAAACATTGATACCCTTTCTCATGACATGGTCCCCATTTCCCTCCCACTTATCTTGATTTTCCCCCTTCCCTATCCATTTTTTATTGCTCTATTCTGAAGGGACTTCCTGTTTCCTATTCAGAACAGTGTGACCTTATAGTTAATCATATTTTAGTTGTCAATTGCTTAAAAATCTATTCTCAAATCTAAAGTATTCAATACTGTGTCATGGTCCTTTATAAGTACTAGCTGATTCTTACTTAGATCTGTCATAGCATTTCAGATCGAGACTAGAGTTTTCTTAAAAGCTAGAAAGAGCTGAATGTCCAAGAAAACTCACATTGTTCCACATTGCTGTCCCTAGTTGGCTAAGGATGCATCGGAGCTGTCAACTGCCAATGTTTCTACATGGCCTATGTGTGGGACCTGTGCCTCTCTAACCATGGAGATTATTCTAGAATGGAACCTTAAGAATGAGAGTCCCAGAATAGAGACACATGGGAATTTGACTTCTAGGCTTCTGAGAACCTGACCTTGGAAATCCTAGAGGTCATTTTCACTATTCTATTGTTGGCAAGAAAACTACTTAGATTAGTTCTTAGGTTAGCCAAAATTCGATGAGGGGATTCATTTCTGTTTTGATGTGAGCCTTATCTCTTAACAAAGGTGGAATCGCAGTCACCTTTGGAAATTATCACAGTTGATCTGATGACTGTTGCAACTCACAAACCTCCCAGATACCACTCCCCTTTTTGCAAGATACCCAAAGTCTATTATAATATTGGCACAGAATTTTCATTTAAATAGGCCTGAAACATCTCACTCATAGAATTAATAGGTGTTGTTGACTTATTTTTGCCTCTGTTATTCAAAGCCAGTCCCACTAGGTTGTAAACTGCTGGAGTTAGGGACTGTTACTTTTTTATTTATATTTTCTCCCATGTCTCTGGTATTGTATTCCATATACAAGGAATTCAATATAAAGCATTGCTGAAGTGCATTTAATTATTGATTAAAGAGAGTATTATGAAAATGTTGTATCAGGTATGGAAATGTAATATGCTTGCATGTCTTCTTGCCAGGTATTTTTGTTCTTTCATCTCATCTTTGAAGAAAATCTGTCAGAGTGCTTCTGAATGAACTTAATGCTAGTAAAATTAAAATAATAATTCAATAGAGCTTTGAATGTATGTAATTATTTGAGATTTTAGAGCTTCATACCCTGAACCTGATAAAAAAATTATGTTTCATTCAGCTTTATTACACTTCTATACAATTAACAGTACTGAGATTACATTTTGAGAATAAGGGAGTATAAAAGATGATTCCTAAATAGCTCAGTTAGTTGAATTCATTGGATCAGATTTTATGCATGAAACCTTTTGCTGTTATTATTGACATGGAACATTTGCTTGATTCTACCTTTTGTATTTTCAATGTCCTTATTGCATACAGTTCTTAGTAATTACTTGAACAGTGACACTCAAGGGTTCGGATAGTTCTTCAAAATTTGTTACCAGATCATCCATATACCACATAAAAATATATCTGATAAATTAATTTAAAACATGCACTTACATACTGATTAGATATGCTAGATAATTTTATTGTTTAGAAATGAAAATTCTAGGAAAACAGAACTTCATCCTGTCAAATTCTGGATAACAGAATTGTATCTTGTCAAATTGTAGCATAGATGTTGTATAAGAAGTTGTATTTAATGATGGAGCTACAGTTCTAAAGCATAAAGACAAGTAGCTCTGGCCTAAGAAATAAATCTGTGTTGTCTCAGTAGAGCTTGCCTACAGTTTATCTGTGGGGAGATAAAAAACGGTGTCATAAGTGCTAATTATTGAAAGAAATGTCACTATTGGTTATGAATTATAACGCTTTAAGCTCAAATCTTATGCACGAGAAAACTAGTATAAAGAAGTCTTCATATTGTTGAGTAGAAAGATAAGTGTGTAAAGTCAAGAGGCTTAAGGGTTTTCTTTTCTTGAAAATGATGGAGTATTATAGTCAGATATTATCCCAAGTTTAGGGCCAAATGTGGGATGTGTTGATTACACCTTCAGTCGCAGCTACTTAGAAGGTGAAGATAGAAAGATCAAAGTTTGTGGCGTGCCAGAGTACAAGTATTAAACATTTTCTGAGAAACAGACTAATGCAGAAAATGCTAGGTAAATGCCAAATGGTAGATTTCTGGCCCAGAAAATGTGTAAGACCCTCCCTCCTGAGTTCAAACCCCACTACAAAAAGAGAATAAATGTACTTGACGAATGTAACTGTATCCCCTCTATACATTATCCTGACAAAATTAAAAAAAAAAACTAAAAAGGGAATAAACGTTATCTCAAGGCAACTCAGAACAATAATAGAAAACGTGATTTCACTAGGATATGACACCCCAAATCCTCCGCAGGTTTTATTATTTTTATTTTGAGAATTAAAATAGCCTTAACTTTTAAAACTATGTTAGAAATTTTCCTTTGATGGGAGAACTTGCTGGCTTACAGTGCCAGCATCTTACAAACATGGTAGCACTTAGTAATGTAGGCCTTGGCATTATTACTATAATACATTTATGATTAGATTTAAGGGATACATTCATAGATTTTTTTCAGTGAGATGCCTTTCTGTTTAAACATGAATTGCATATAAAAGGTGTTTGTATACTTTCACCTCTTTTGTATATTTGGAGCAGTATTCTAATCATCTAGGCAGATGGTTTTTCCTGTCTGTAATCTGTTGGGATCTTATTAGAATCTGAAACTTACTCAGAACAATAAGTAGAACATAGAAAATTATTTCAGTGTGATACTTGATTGTTGTATTAAAAGTTGTATTCATTAACAATTTTTTTTTGTTAGTCCTGGGCTTGAGCTCAGGGTCTGAGCACCGTTCTTTGACTTTCTCAAGGCTAGAGCTCAGCAACACTTCAGGCTTTTTTCTATGTATTTGGTACTGAGGAGTTGAACTTGGGCCTTTGTGCATGCTAGGCAAGCAGTCTACCACTAGGCCAAACTCCTGGCCCCTCACTAACAAATGTTTTGAAGTACTTTTAGAAAAATCATGTCTGGTAGAGGTAATTTTGCCTAATAGTCTTGTTTTTTGCCTGAGTTTTCAGGAAAATAGAAAAGTCTCTAGGGGAGGAAATGAGAAAGAGTCTACTCATCCCACAATGTTCTCCCTACCATTATCCTGTTTATTTTCTGACATTTGGACCTTGAGTATTAATTTCTGAAGTATTGTTTCAGCCTCTCATTGACTTTGATGAAGTAACACTTATTATATTCAAAGAAAAAAGGTTGACACATCTGATTTACATGATGGCTGACTAAGGACCGTGAGTCTAACTCTCTCAATTCCTATTAAAGCTCATATGAAAATATAGGAAATAATGAAAAATCCCAAGCACACTAAAACCTTCCTTTGACAGTCAACATATTGCCACAATCCAGCATATCCACAAACTACTAATAGAACTAGATCAAGAAAATACAATTACTTGTTGACTATACTAAATAGAAATAAAAACAACATTCAGTTCTGTAGGAGCAAAGATGATTAACCCCTCTTCCTTTTTGAGACATCTATCCCTATGACTTTGAAATTTTGATAGAACATCAACTGGAAAAGAAGACAACTGTTTCCCTGCTGGTAGGGGTCTGCTTTTGAGGCTGGTAAGAAGATAGGGACAACTTATGATTTTTTTCCTTTCTCTCCTTCTCTAAAGGCTCTTTCAACCAATCTCTACTGGATTGAAGACCTAGATAATCTGATACACTCCTTTTCTGAAACCCACCCTGGCTTAGAGCAAATAGCCCACTAATTAGTAAGCCTGTACATTTCTATGCCTCCAGATTTTTGAGATACATAATTGTAATAAGTCAGTTGTATCCTATGCCAGGCCCTCATTGGTATTTTTCTCTCATAATTTGATTAATTTGTATTCTAAAAAGCAAGCTCTCCCCCTTTTTTATTAAGTTAACTGGTTTTGGAAAGATGTAACAAAGGGGAGTCACTGACAGCTACTGGTAAAATAAAGACGGGTATAAATCAGATAATAACAGTCCTCACTCAGACTTTAATATTTGTGAGTTTCATAGCACTTGAGCAGCTTAACATATAAGTTCATGCTCTACTATATAAAATCTAAGCTTAAAATCATAGATATTCCATCATGTTTTCATAGAAAATATGACCTAACAGTCCCATGGTCAAAAAAACGTGATTACTTTTAGATGAATAGATTAGACTATGACTTACAACTGTTTGCTTTATGGTAACTTTTTTTAATTAAATTTATTTTTATGGTAACTGTTAAGAGTAATGTATAATTATTTCTTTCTGTGGCTTTTAAGTCAATTTTATCTTTTTCCCATAAAGATCCATCACTGTGGACAAGCTTCGCTTACTAGACTGTCAATTCATATTGTTATATTTATTCTTATGATTTTCACCTCATATATTTGGTTATGAACTTAATCGACACTTGTTGTATAACAAGCATGTTTCATAGCTCACTGAATTATTCACAGTTTCTTTAGCTCAAAACTTCTTTATTCTTTCCATGGATCCTAAAAGCCAAATTTAGTTACAAAAAAATACATTAAAAAACCCCAAAACATCAGAATTTACTAACCCTTTTACTTTTTAATTTTCCAGAGTTTTTTGGATTTTACAGATGAGAGATTAGATATCTGTAGAGTAATGGTTCAAGAGAATTGTGAGATTGTTTAAAATAAATAGCAAATTCCTTAAAATGAAACACTGTACAATAGAAACCACCTTAGCTCTTCTGCATGTTGAATGGTGTTGAGTTGTAACTAGTTTTTCTAGGCTCAAGTGGTCCCGTTTCTGTCTCCTCTGTCTGAATTCCCATCTCTTTGAAAAGTCTGTTGGAAAATGTCCGAGTCCTAGAAAATTCTTGTGCTTAAAAGCAGTGCTGGCTGGGAGTTTGTCCTGGTGGTAGAATGCTTGCCTAGCTTGCATCAAGGCTTGGGTTTGATTCCTTGGTACCACATACATAGAAAAAGCTGGAAATGGTGCTGAGGCTCAAGTGGTAGAGCTCTAGCCTTGAGAAAGTCAAAGGACAGTGCTCAGACCCTGAGCTCAAGCCCAGGACTGGCAAAAATAAGTAAGTAAATAAATTTTTAAAAAGCAGTGATGACTGTTTTTTGTACCACATTTCTTAAGCATGGACTTATTCAGGAGTTGACTCAAAAATTTTGCAAGATTCCTTTCCTTGTGCCTAATGGCTTCCCAGCTATACTTCATGTTTCCTATTTCATCAGATGTCATTTTTGTTTTTCATTCCTATTGTATGCTGAGATGATTTTTTCCCTCTCTTACAATTCTTTCATCAGATGTTTAAAAATCAAATATCAGCCTTCTTTAGTTAGCATTGCAGGTGTGAGCCTACCAGCAATTGGCCGTAGTTTCTGTTTTAAATCAGATTTTCTTAACTAGCTGTGCTGTACTTTGACAGATTATTAGTGAATTAATTTTTTACATTGTTTCTGTTATTGTATGACTTGTGCCATCATGCCATTGCTATATCAATGATCATAATCAGAGAAGCGCAGAAGGGAAGGAAAAACATGGTGTCTTTATGTAGGCACATACTGAAGAACTGTGATTGCCTCCCAAGGTGAAGACAGGATACCAGTGCTGTAATGCAATGAGGACCATAACAACTTATGGTTAAGATTCTTGTAAATACATTACTTCATGATAGTTAAGGGAAATCTTGAGGAGATGAGATACTGTAGATGAATAGCTAGCATTGACTTTTGTGAGTGTGTCAGGTATTACATTTTTCTAATGAATTTTTGAAAATTTTTAGTTTTAGTTTTTCCTGATTGCTAGTTTTTTTACAGACTAGAAATAGTTACTTTGTAGCACTGTGAAAGTGTTAGTAAATGTAGTATCTGGATTTGTGATGATTTTTAAGTGCTTTTTACTGGAGTGAAAGTTTTTTTTTTTTTATAACAATATGAGAGTGATTTGGTAGCTGTTTATTTTTTCCTAGTTTCATCTTAAATTAGTTCTCTATTCAGTTTCTACCTGGATGATAGAGGTTTATTTTATTGTTATTGTTGTGTTTGTTTGTTTTTTAAATGTCTCCCAGTTTGTTCTAAATTTAGTTCTCTGTCTGGTTTCTCCATTCAGTCAGGGCTTCTGGTATACATCCTTGCTTTTGGAATTGTCAGGTTAAAGCTGTAACCAAAAGCAGTTCAGAGAATAGATTGAAGTGATGTAGAGTATTACAAGGTCTTCCATTCTCTGAACCAGATTTTTTTTTCCCTTCTGAATGCAGATTAATAAAGCGGGCACTAGAAGAGGAACAAGGAGAAAGGATTTTAGTGAAAGTATCCTGGTCCCGAGAAAGTCAGGGAGGGCTTCAAGCCCATCTTGGACTTCAGAGCACTTCACAACTTTGTGGTAAAATAAAAATTTTAAATAGAGCCTTTGGATGTATTTAAACTCATCCTTATCTGGAGAGTAGCTTAATTCATTTATTTGACAAGAAAATTGTAAATGAAATAGGGGTGCCTTTCAGAGTAAGACCCAAGTTTCAGATTTGTTGTAGGTACTGAATAGACATTCAAAGTAACGTAAGTAGGTTGGTGTGCTTTTCTTTGAGATGTATTCTTCATCCCTTGTGACACATTTATATTCTGAGTGATATTTTCTCCAGTGTTTTTTTTTTAGCTTCTTCAATAGTTTCATAAGATTCTTTCCTGAGACCAATATTGATTCTAAAAGTGTTGTAAAAATAGAAAGTAGTTGATGTTTTGTTGTTTTCATATTTTTACACTTGGATGAAGGCTCACTAACACAATGAGATGTGGTACTAATAGAAAAAGAAGCTGTTTTTTCTCTTGTATACTTGGAAAACTTGTACAGGATAGATTTCATAATATAAATATATTTGTCATTTCCGTCTTTAAGAACAAAACAACCTTATCTTATTGTGTTAACTTCTGAGGTCTCTTCTATTTGTGAAAAATCATTTCGTTTACATATACTATAGCCTTCTCCAAAGTTAGAGCATTTTATTCATTGGAGAAATGAAATTTCCTTCCACTAGATGAAAATTACATTTTGATTGAACATCATTCCTTATGCAGTCACCCATAAATATATAATGTCTTTTGCTGCCTTTTCAGAAAATAGCTACAGATGTGATTTCTGAATTGACAAGAAAATAGAACATCTTATGTTTTAGGTAACACAGATGATATTTTTGTTTTAGGCAAAACACTTTCAGAGTGAAAGCAACTTAATTGGTGACAAGATTCCTGGGGTCAGTCAAATTATGTATAATTTTTTTCTGTCTTTCTTTTTTTTTTGGTTTAGTCTCAAAAGTTTAGAATACTTAGCAAGGAATCTTTATTTTTTTACTTGCTTTGCTATATTCTGTTGCATACTGAGTATGATTGTGAGAAGCTTTAGCCCATCCATATTGCAAAAGTTTTAAGTTTACTCCTTGGTTCTACTTTGGTTGCGTGAATTGTTTGAGAAGTGATTTTTACAGTGCAGAGAAGCCCTGAAATTTCTCATTCTCTGTTGATGATTACTATTTGGTCGAACTGAGTTGCATTTCTTATAACTTGTGATGACATTTATGATACTCTGTTGTTTCTGTTCCTTTGAGCTTTGGCAGCTCAAAGGAGCATCATGTTTTGAAGGAAGCCCTGGACTGAGAATTAGGCAAAATTGACTGGTTCTAGTTTCATCTCTCCAACTAACCAGCTTCTTAGTTTAGAAACTTTCTGTCTCATTTGCTGTCTATCTTAGGAAAGGTAGAGGTTAAATATGTGATTTTGTTTGCTAATAAAAGAAAATTAAATTTTTTAAAGTTCATTGGAAGAAACACCAGGAAAGGAGTTATGGGAATAGCACTCAGTTCTGGAAAATATTGTCCAATGCTGATACACCAGTTAAAGAAGCTGTCTTGTAGAATAGCATCAGAACTGCCCAGTGAAGACATTGTTTCCTTGTATTACCTTTTACAAAAGTAGGAAGTTACTGAAACAGCTATTTGTATAGTCATTTCACAAACCTAGTCCTCATCACTTCAAAGAAAATACCTTTACTTGAAGGTAGGGGGTGTTTAGAGAGAAGACTCTCTTCTGGATGTGTATAATGCAGTCTAATAGGGATGGATTTGGAGAAGCATCTGGAGGGAGGGAACGATACTGAATGCTATTGATGGCTCCCTTGTGCCTGGAGCACATGCATACTGAGTGGCTTGCTCTTTACAGGAGGACTACTGGCTGTCTCTGACCTGATTAAGTTTGAATCATGGCTCTAACACTAAAACAATTACATTATCATGATATGTAACTACTGTATGTAGGTGTCAAATGGACATGATTTTGAGATTTGATAGGGTGATTGTAAAGCTGAAACAAGTTAATTTAAGTAAAGCTCATACTGTATGACCAACATCATTTTAAATGCTCATTAAGTACTAATACTGATATTTTATTATTATTATTATTATTATTATTATTATTATTCTACCTGAAAGAAAACACTACAAACTAGTCAAATTTATTTAGATAAAAATAATTATAAGATTCCTTTAGCACATTTTTGTATTTGATCAATATCTATTAGTAATATGAACAAGCAGAATTCTTTACCCAAATAATGAATGCTTTACCACCTTGCTTTCTAGAATAATTGCTTAGTAATATGCTATGCACTTAAACTAAAAACTATTATTAATAGTATTTTATGGAATTCTTGGAGTTTGAGGAAAGTAACAGTAGAGAGATTACTCAATGACAAACAGAAGTTTTAGTAGCTGTCTAGTAATACTTTATAAGGACAGCTTATAATCACACGTGAGTATACCTGCAGTGTGCTGGTTTCCCTGCATTTTTATTTGTCCTTGTAATTGTGTCTCATTGGATAAAAAGTTCAGAATATTTTTTATTTATAAACTTTGAGATAATTTTTCTTCTAAATCCCTGGGAAATGGTGATTAGATAACATTTACATACTGTTGTACTTAAATCAAATTGTAATTTTCATGGCTGATAGGAAGCCTGCTCTGTGCCTTCATGTTAAAGATTTTTTTCCTTAGTAAATTAGGCCATGCTTATTAATTTATTGGGTTTAGACTTCGAGAAACTATCACTTTCAGCTTTTTTTCCTTGAACATATAAATTTTAATATCTAACAATTGAAGATAAATGTGCTTGTTGGAGGGATTTTTTTTAATGGAAAACTTAAATATTTGTGGCCTATTTTCTAAGAATAGAAATCTGAATCCAGGGGCCGGGAGTTTGGCCTAGTGGTAGAGTACTTGCCTAGCAGGCGCAAAGATCTGGGTTTGATTCCTTGGTACCACATACATAGAAAAAAAGCTGGAAGTGGTGCTGTGGCTCAAGTGGCAGACCAGTAGCCTTGAAAAAAAAATGCCCAAGGACAGTGCTCAGGCACTGATTAAGCCCCAGGACTGGCAAAAAAAAAAAAAAAAAAGAAAAAAAGGAAAAAAAAAAAAGAAAGGTGAATGAGAGTTCAACCTAAGGTTTTCAAAGATGAAAAACAAAATAGAATATAAAGGTTAAACAAGACAATTTTGAGTAGTACAAAAGGACTACTATTTGTCAGAAAGTATAGGGTTGTATTTTGCGTGTTTCTCCCTGTCAGTGGAGGGCTAGGATAGTGGGATCTTGAAGCAAGAGAGACTCAGATTTATGAGAGAGAAGATCAGAAGGCCACACGCATGCTTCATTTCAGGCTTTGGTCTCCATTTTAGGACCCCAAGTTTTTCTTGCTATTTACCCACCTCATCTTGTTTTCCAGGATTTCAAATTTTGTTTTAGGTTTGTTTATTTGTAAAAGTCTTTATGAATGTAAAATAGGATTCATTTGGGTGGGGGGACAGATGAAAAGAGATGAAGATGGAGGGGTGAATGTTATTGAAATGCTTTATACTCATGTTGAACATAGAATAATGAAATCCATTAAAATATTTTGGAAGGAGGAGAACAGGAAATGAAAACAAGAAGCAATAGAGAGGACTAATTTGATCCATTTATTTAGTACATTGAATATTGTGGAATATCACAAGGAAATGCCTTTGTACAACTAGTACACACAAATATAGGGAAAAGTCTTCTATTTTGTGAAATAATTTTTATTAGAATCTTGGATATTAGTTTTTTGTTACTGTCATAACAAATTTAGTCTCTTAAAAAAGAAAACATACACAGAGCTGAGGAGTCTGCAAACATTTTCACTGGGCTAAGAAAGCAATGGCGCAGTTGGTTCCTTTAGATAGCCCCAGGGAGAGTCCCTTTACCTTTTCATCTTCTAGAAGCCATCTGCATTGCTCAGCTGGTGGCTCCTTCCTTGTAAGCATTCAAGCCTCTCCTTGCTCCAGTTGCATGGCCTTCTCTGTTGAATCTTAGGAGGAACCTTGCTGAGTTTTATGAAGTTCTCTAGATAATTTTTCCCCCAATCCTTAATTACATCTATAGAATTGCCAGTACTGCAAAAGAAGGTAACAGTTTTAATTTCGGAGGACTAGAGTATGGACAACTAAAGGGCCCATTTTGTAGCCTACTTGAAAAACAAATTATTGTATTTCCCGTGGGAAAGTGAGCCCTGGCTTGCAGATTAATTTAGGAGCCTAAGGCCAATCTGTGTGAAGATTCCTCAGACATATACAGACATGAGCCTTCAAAAATTCTAAACCTGAATTATCACACTTGTCTGGAAACTTTCCTCTGTGTGTTTAATTTGGTTAATTGCTCTAGCCTACCTGTGGTGGAGAGTCTTCCTTTTTTACCATCAGGGACTCCAAATAAATTCTTCTGACAAAAGAATAATTTTTTTTTATCTTTCCCACCTGAATTGTTGAAGCTATCTACATAGTTTTCGTGCTTTGAATAGTTACTCCTAAATTGTTCTTTCTCCTGACAAGATTAGATGTTGAAAATTTGAGCATATTACACCTTCTGATTATTCCCTGTAACTTGCATAATAAAGTCTTTAAGCTTCACATCATGACTTTAAGACAGCTGAGTCCCCATTGTAACTTTGGGTTTACTTCCCTTTTTAGTTTTAAACATTGACATTTGAGAGGTGTACATTTTACTGAGCATAGCATTTACTGGCCATGGCATTTTCTTTTTCACATTTTGTGCCTTTGATCTTGTACCAGTCCATCTGGAATGTATGTGCAGGCCCACCTATGCCTGTCTTGATTCCCTTCCTTCCCTTTTGATAAGTTGTTTCCTGTTACTTTTTCAACTATTTATTTTTAAATATGTAGTTTTTTAAACATCATTTTGTTACTTGTTTGTTAAATATATCATTTGAAATATGATGTAAAAATCATGTCGATAAATTCTTAAAGGGTATCAATATATGGGAATTAATGCACCATCTATCTGGCAAATATCATGTAACCCTTCTATTAATTACAATAAAAATATATGAAAAAATAAAAAAAGATGTGGTTAAATAGGTGAACATTATGCCCAAATAAAAATTGTATTACTGCAAGGAAATATAAAAAAAGACATTATTTTGTGTCAAGAAGAACAATATGGAGATATAGAATAGTTACTTGTAATCTCTACAAGTAATATCTACAAGTTTCAGTGAACAATTTAATGTATTTGTTCAGAATTTTATATATTTTACATATTGTTTCTGTATAATCCAGAATATTATTTTCTGTTTAATAATATATTTTCATGTTTTTAGGATATTTTGAGTATTTTGTGGCTATTAGTAATCTAGCATTTTCTCTCAATTTAATCATGTGAGTTATCTAGTAAACATATTTTGGAAAATTTTATATTTTCTTGCCTCTTTGAACTGAGTTTGTAAATTAGTATTTCTGACAAGTGAAGAATTAAGAAGACTCCAAGTGAAGAATTAAGACGTTTTCGCACGACATATCCCAATGTATGGGCAGAGAGTTTGGCCTAGTGATACAGTGCTTGCTTAGCATGTACGAAGACCCGGGTTCGATTCCTCGGTACCACATACATAGAAAAAAAGCCAGAAGTGATGCTGAGACTCAAGTGGTAGAGCTCTACCTTTGAGAAAGTCCAAGGACAGTGCTCAGGCCCTGAGATCAAGCCCTGGCAAAAAAAAAAAAAAGATCCCAATGTACTTTATCCTTATTTTGGGCTCAAAATATCTTTTTATCTGTGGCTTGATTGCTATATTTATAAAAATTCTTTGATATTCAGATGTTTATATTGTGCCAATTTTCTTTTTTCTATGTGCACACATCTTATTGTACACATTGCCTCTTTTCAGTGAAATGTCCATGCCACTAATACTCTTTTCTGTATTCTTTTTTTTGGGGGGGGGGGTCTCAACTTGATGTTTTTTAAATTCAGGGTCATACGCTTGCTAGGCATGTGTATTATTGCTTTAGCTGTGCCTTCAGCGCTTTGTATTCTGGGTTTTTTTGTTGTTGTTTTGTTTTGTTGCCTGTCCTGGGCTTGAGCTAAGGGCCTGAGTACTCTCCTCGGCTTTCTCAAGGCTAGAGCTCTACTACTTGAGCCCCAGCACCATTTCCATATCCTTTTTTTTTTTTTAATGTATGTGGTACTAAGGAATTGAACCTGGGTCTTCATGCATGTGAGGCAAGCATTCTACCACTAGGCCAAACTCCAGGCCACTATTCTGGCTATTTTTATGCTTCCTATCCTAGTGACAATAACAAGCTCACACCATCATGTCAAGCTTCTTCCCTTGAGATGGAATCTTGTGAAGATTTTTGTATATCCTGGCCTCCAATCACAACCCTTCCTATCTTGTTCTTTTCTAGTTGGCATAGCAGGCACACATTACTGTGGCCCAGCTGTTGATTGTAATGGGGTCTTGTGAACTTCTTCACCTGGGCTTTTTGCCAACCATGATCTTTCTGATCTTTAGCTCTTCAGTTATCTAGTATTACAGGTGAACTATCAGTCCCAGGCTGAAAAGAAGTCTTCAGTATGCTTTTACTAACGAAGAATCAGTCAAAAAGAGCTAAATGTTCACCTTGTCCTTTCGTTTCTTTGTGACCTTGTGTCTGTCATTTCCCCCATTCTTACAAAGGTGGTAATTACTTGTCTTTTTTTGTTTTGTTTTGTTTAGATTTTATAGTCTTAAGTTTTTTTGAGATGTGAAAATAATCAAAAGTGAAATGCTCTGATACAATTATCCCAAGCTTATTGATACCATTTCAAAATGACACATTCTTTTTTTTTCTTTTCTTTTTAAAATTTTGTTTTATTATCAGGGTACTGTATAGAGGGGTTACAGTTACATTCGTAAGGCCGTGAGTAGTACATTTTTTCTCATTGTTTCCCCTTCCCATGTTTTTCTCCTACTTTTCTTCCACTCATCCCCTCCCAAGTTGTAAAGTTTAATTCCAACATATTATCTTGTGAATATTGCTGTCACATTGGTTCATCCTTTGTCCTTTGTCTCATCATCATTTTGCTTAACTTCTTTTCATTGTTATCATTATTTTCTTTTATTTGTGGGTCATGGAGCTTGAACTTGGCCTGGGCTCTTCAGGTCAAAGCTACTGCCCTACCCTTGAGGCAAGCCCCATTTCCCGTTTTCTAGAGGTTAATTGGAGTTAAGAGTCTCAGGTTCTTTTGGGCCTGGGATGGCTTTGAACCTTGATCTTCAAATCTCAGCCTCCTGAGTAGCTAGGATTACAGGCTTGAGCCATCTCACCCAGCTCATTGTTATTTTATGATTAAAAGAGTCAAATCTCTGGGCCAAGAGTGTAGCCTAGTGGTAGAGTGCTCACCTGGCATGCACAAAGCCCTGGGTTCGATTCCTCAGTACCACATACACAGAAAAAGCTGGACATGGCATTATGGCTCAAGTAGCCTTGAGCAAAATAAAATGACACATTCTTATATTGGAGTTTTCAGCTGTGTATTGAATGTGACTACGCCAGATACTGTGAGAGGCAATTAAGTCACATTTTCATAGAACTTTCTGCTTACTTAATTAGTTCTTAACTGTGTTCACAGAAGACTTAAAATATTTGTGTGTGTGTGTGTGTCTATGCTTATTCCTGTGGCTTGAATTCGGGGTTTGGGTGCCTGCTTGAACCATAGCTCCACTCTGGCTTTTTTGATAGTTAAGTGGAGGTAAGAATCTCATGGACTTTCCTGTCCAAGCTGACTTTGATTGGTGATCCTCAGATCTCAGCATTCTAGATACCTAATATTACAACTATGAGTCACTGGCACGTGGGTTTGAAAGTGTTTCTTTTTGCCTTTTGTTTTTTTACACAGCCATAGAAACAGGTGGTGTTTTTTAAAAGTCATGTTTTTGCTTACTAAATGGAGTGAGGTCAGAGACAAACTTCATAGTATATTTTACAAGTTTCTTTTTTCTGTTCTAATGTTTCCATTTGTTAGTTTTCTATCACAAGTATAATACACATGAAATGTAAATAGCATTTCGTTCATCTGGAGCTTCCTGAGGAGAGAAGCTCTGTGGGAAACTTCGACATTGCTGAGGAGACAGTTTTTTATATATATTGGAAACTAGGGAAATCGCTACAGGAAACAGCATCTGTCAAAAAAAATCCTTATGGAATTGGCTGTGAGTGATGTGGTTAAGAAGATGGCTCTTGGTTCAGACTTGACTTCTAAACCCTGTTGTGGAGATCCAGCTAAACAAACAGGCAGGACCAGTTTCCTTGTGAGGATAAAAGCAATGCCATAGCTAGCTGGATCTTCATAATACACTTAGCCTGTAGGCTCTTCATAATACACTTAGCCTGTAGAACCAGTTTCCTTGTAAATAGGATGAAGGCTGTGTCTCCTGTGTTGCTCATCTAGTCCAGAGGCTCAAGCTTGCATGAAACACTGACTACTCTTCTTCCACTCTGTCCATCAGTGCAAGAAGAAAGCCTATGTGCACTTGGAATTGCTCACAGCTTTGTAGGACCTATTAGATTTACCTCAAAGAAGAGACTTGAGATTGTCATCGTGATCTTTACTTCTGGAAAAGATGGTAGGGATTGTCCTTGGTAGATTCTTCAAGGACAGAACTACACGTACCATGAAAATGCAGTTCTTCCACAAAATCATTACCACTTTGACTTGAGCATACAGAAGTCCTTCCATTTTTCTTCATACATAGTACATCACCTTCTTGTCTTGCAGTTTGATTGGCAGATAACAAATGAGTGCTCTTTTCTCATGACATGAGAATTGTTCTTTGTATATATAGAATTAATTGTCTATAACCTCCAGTTGTCAGGGTCTAGTGTCACTTTGAGAACTGGAGGATTCATAAGACTTGGTGACAGATAATAGCTAAGAAGTTAATGCTAATGTGTAAGAATTTAGAGGGAAAAAAGTCTCTCAAAATGCTGTTTTCTATGACATTATATCTTAGTTGAAATAGAAATTAATCTCCATTTTCAAAATATTAATTTTCTTGCTTGGTATGGATCAGATGTTATTAATTTTCAGTAAATGGGTGATAGTTGTATATAATATTGAAAGTTGTTGATTTCATTTATAACTAAAGGTCTTAACTCATGCTTAGGTTATTGGTACAGAAATAAATGTCTGATTACCAAACCTGATAATGGCAGTACAGTTTGGCTGATTTCTGAAGATTCACTTATTTCTAATAGAAATTAATTTGTAATTATGCTTTCTTTACTTGAATAGAGAGTAGGAATTTGTATGGTGTCATATAAATTTGTACTGTGCCCTTGAGCATATTGGAGCTCTCTACATTAAAAATTATTTTCTTTAGTGTAGCATTATACTCTTGTACTCTACATATTGAGTTTTTGAATCGATTCTTAGCATGATAATTACATAATCATTCAGTATAGTAGAAGCATTGTTATAGTCAAATACTAATTAGCTATTTAAGTGAAACAAACAGAATCCAGTGTACAACTTACTATTAAAAATTGTTTTAATAAGGTACAAAACCAAATGTATGATTAAAACTATCATTTGCATGAACGTGAGTTATTCTTTATATTTCCCATAGGAAGGAATCAGTGTTCTGGATTTTTATCATATAGTTTGTTGTGTGGATGCATTTCATTTTATCATGAGAAAAATCCAGAACACTGCTCTGTGTAGTGGAGCATCTGAAGAATCACGCAGAAGATATTCTGGGAAGTCTGTGACATTGGTGCCAGGGAAAGCTTGAAGACTTCTGCAGAATTAGGAGACTGGCCTGTCCCTTTTTCTTTTCCACTTTAAAAATTTTTGCTATTGTAAAGGTTATATACATCAAAGTTACAATTACATGTTAGATAATGAGTTTTATAATAATTTATCATATTTTATCTTCTTGAGTTTCTAATGAACTAGATAATGTTTTTCTTTTAAACAGTGTTACCTCTTTCCTCATTTTCTCTGAGTTTTTACCTTCCCACTCCACCCCCTGGACAAATCTGTACTCATTTTCAACATAGTGAGTATCACTGTTGCATTTGTTCACCTTTTCTTCCACCATTTCTGTGCTCTCTCTCACTCTCCTCTAGACAGATAAGTTTACATACAAGACAAAACATACAACAGGATCATTGCTATCATCATAGAATGAATGCTTTCTTACAAGGTGAAATTGTTGTCTACTTAATCATCTATTAGATATGTGTTCTGCTACTTAAAACTTATAGCATCTTACATAGGCATCAGTGGCTCACACTTGTAACCCTAGCTACCCAGTAGGCTAAGATCTGAAAACAAGCTCTGAAACCAGCCAGAAGAGGAAAATCCATGAGACTCTTATCAACCAATTAGCTAGCAAAAAAGCAAGAAATGGAGAAGACTGGCCTGTCTTTAGGCTTCAGTGTCTTTAGGCCTCTGGGACCATGCGTTTCAGTGAAGTAAATCATTCATTAAGAGGTTCTGGTCTAAATATCTTGGGTACAGACAGTGAGTGACTATTGGCTGTTCTTCCTCCATTTAGGTTAGAAAATATAACATAGTCCTGTTGGTAGTCCCTTGGCAGTTGTGATTCTCCAGGTGTGTTTGTGATGGGAGAAGAGTCAAGTGAATCTTTAAATGCAAGATGCATTAGAAGAGTGCAAATAGGTGCATAGGATCACCAGAGATTTATGGTGAGCACTCCTCTTGAGGGGAAACAACTCTATTCTCCTTGAAAATTGTTTCCATGGAATTCTAGTACAAGTGGATGTAGAGTTCTTTGTGACTATGGGCTTGCTTCTCTTGTATGCATATGGAATGTCAAGCACAAATGATGAAAAGGACACATCTTCTTGTCCTAATGCCTAGGCGTATAAGTCTAATAGGACGGACTAGAGACATTCTTTGGTTATATTGTCACATGTGGTATTATAGAAAATTATTTGAACCATAATTTATAAGTGAAACATTTTAGATTTTCCTGTTATGTCCTCTTCTTTTTTCTCTGTTCTTTCTTTTCTCCTTTACCTCACTTGATCACTGTAGATATTTATTTGATTTCTTAATGAGTGGTTTGTAATGTAGATAAAAACAAGAATATGTAGGAAATATGCTTAGGATGAAAGAATATGAGTAACCTTTCTAATGTGTTATAATCAACTTGTGCTAGCTTGCTTCTACTCTGTAGCTATGATGTCCTGGGGGGAAAGAAGTTATTATCTAACTATTCAGTCTTACGTTTCTGCCGTTACAAATTTGTCTAGGAAAACAAGTATTTCACATCATATAAAACTCACTAGTGAATCAGTGAGTGATATTTTCTCTTTGAAGTGTTCTGATTTATTTGGAGGTAATACAATGCAAATTGATTTTAATGTGAAATCATACCTCAGGCAAAGCATATGGATTTCCTGAGTTTTGTCTCCTGCTGTGTAGAAAGTTTCTCCATATGCAAAGTCATAAAATGGAGGCTTTGTTATAGGCTCTATTAGAGTTGTGATTGTAAGAAAATCAAGGATGATGGATACTTAATGGAGAGTGATTAAGTCTATCAGATTGTTGAGAGAGGGCTATAGGAAAAATTGTGATCTAAGTATCTTTTATATGTAATTATGCTCATAAGTACCCTGTAAAAATTAAATCTATTACGAGGATGTCATTATGTACCAATACAAAACGCTGGAAAAACATTTTCTAAAATTCTCAGTTCGTTTTAGTGTTTCTTCCAAGGATCATACATAGAGACAAATATTACCAGAAATTATATTAATAATTTTATTTTTCCTGTGTTTGGTGGTTTAAAATATTTTTTAAATAGGAGGAATTGTAGCTAACTTGCAAAGAGACAATTTATGGGATTTTTGCTTTACTGAACTTCTGCAGGAATCAGCGTATTAGTTACAAGGAGGTGGTCGTTTTAGAGATGGCAAAAACCATACCGATATGTCATTTCTAGAATCGGAAAGAGCATTAGTACAAGTCTAGTAATGTCTTCCATTTGTAAAAGTTTTTATTTTCTAGAAAGCACTTTGAAGCATTATTCTTTTGCCCTTTGTGCTGTGTGGTATTTGTTGTGGGGAAATTACCAGTCCTCTGTCAGTTCTCACAGAGTTCATGTCACTCTTCTCCACCCATTGGCTCGATGACTGTGAAATGAGGTTTTAGGACATGTGAGGAAGAAGTAAGAATATTTTGGATCCCAATATTGACAATGGCTTTGTTTTTTGTAGGTACCTTGTGGTCTGCAATCCTTTAGAACAAGAGCGGAAGTCAGTGGTTTCTGTCTATGTGAATTCACCCACTGTACAAGTGCTGTCTGACTCAGGTCAACCTGTAGAGGCTCAAGTCAGTGCTGTTTGGAATGACGCACACACTATGTCACAAACAGCATTTAAGGTATGTTGTGCCAGAGAACATGCTGTTAAAAAAAGGCATATATACAGCTAGTACTTTTATAATTAGCCACAGGATAGACCCTTGAGCAATCCTATTGGAATATGAGAAGTGCAAAAATTTAAAAATCAGAGACGTGAACAGGGCATTTAAATGATACTAGAGGAAAAATAGATCCTGTGTTGTTAGCAGGTAACATATTGTTAGTGTGTTAGATATCTTGTATGCCTTTCTAAATATATATAATGTGATAATGAAGTAATAAAGTAACACATTTTTTGTGTGTTAAAAGTCTTAGGGCTTAAAAACTTGGGCAGTCTCCCTGAGCTTTTCTGCTCAAGGCTAGTGCTCTACTACTTGAGTCAAAGCTCTACTACTTGAGTCATAGCGCTACTTCTGGCTTTTTCTTTTTTTTTTTTTCTTTTTTGGTAGTTGATTGGAGGTCAAAGTCTCATAGAAATCCTATGAGACTTTGCCCAGGATGGCTTTGGACCAATAATCCTCAGATCTCAACCTCCTAGAGTTTAGTTATTATGGTGATGATGATGATGATGATGATGATGATGATGATGATTGAATTTTTGGTTTAATTCAATTTAATGACATTTATGAATATAAAATTGATATAAATATCACCCTTCTTAATAATTTTGTATATTTTTAACTTTCCATTGTAAAGCTGATAAAAATATCATGGAAGAAAGTCTTCCTAAGGTATAAAGAGTTTTGTTCTTTTTTTTCTGAGATATATGTCTAGATTCAAGTAATTGTGTGTGTGTGTGTGTGTGTGTAATTTTCTTAGAATAGGTAATGTTAAGCTGAGATTATACACTTAGGGAATCTGGAGTGTACTTTGAACTGTACTTCTAAAAGCTTAGCCATCAACAAGGAGGAACTCTATAAAAGAGTTATTTCTATTTGTCAAAAATTGTATACATCACAAAAGACAGAAAAATAAGGGAAGGGATGAGTCTAAGGGGGTGAGAATTTTGAAGAGGTGATACCTATCAAGATGCATTTTATACATAAAAAGCATTGTTAAATGTCCAAAAAATATTCAGTACATATCCTACAACATTAAGAAAAGTGAAGAAAGGGGTGACTAGGAGAGTTAGGTAACAGTGTCAAAAGGGTGACATTGATCAAGATGCACTGTATTGATAAACTGCTTTGTTTTCATTGAACAACTACTTAAAGATAATACAAATATTTTCTGAGAAAAAGCATTTACTGGCTCACTGAGTTATGCACTCTTCTGGAGATAGAATGGGAAAGTATAGGACAACTCATTTAGATTTTACAAGCTACTGCTTTCTAGAAAATGGAGTAACTCCAGGAAGGCAGACATGGTGTCCTATACTGTGTGCATCTGTTGTTCCTTGCTCCATATCTGCCAGAATTCTTACTCTGGATACCTGATGCTGACTGAACTAGTGGCTGTCATATATATAATTGCACTGGCCAATTTAATATAAGAAAACAATAATTTATGCCAGGCACGGTTGCTCGCACCTATAATCCTAGCTACTAAGGAGGCTGAGATCCAAGGATCTTGGTTCAAAGCCAGCCTGGGCACTAAAGTCCATGAGACTCATATCTCCAATTAACCACCAGAAAACTGGAAGTGGCACTGTGGCTCAAGGGGTAGGGGCAGTAGCCTTGAGCTGCAGAGCTCAGGAACTGCACCTAGGCCCAGAGTTCAAGCCCCATGACCAACCAATTAAAAAAAAAATGCGTGTGTGTGAGTGTGTGTGTGAAAGCAGTATACATAGTATGCCCTTAGCTTTCATGAATAATTTATTCTTCTGGTCATCTATTGAGAATAGTTGTAACATAGTTGATAATGACCATATAATTTTACACTGTGTATTAAACAGTATATCTGATGAATTGCAGTGACTGGGTTTCCTGAAGAAACTTTATCAACTACTTATAGAATAGTATTATGTCCTCATTTTAAAAATATGCATATATATATGGTACCATGATGCTTTTAAACAAAAGTAAATAATTTAATTTTGTGTTGATTCTATTTCTCTTTTTAAAATTCCTTCCTTATCTTTTAAAGATTTCTTTTCTAGCACATACTCGACCACTGGGACTGAAAGTATATAAGATTTTACAATCCCAGAGTACAAATTCACATTTGGCTGATTATGTCATATATAATGATGATATAAAAGAAAATGGAATTTTCAACCTAAAGAGTATGGTAAATGCCATGGATTCTATCAGTCTAGAGAATTTCTTCATTGCACTTTGGTTTGATGGATATGGGCTTATGAAGGTATGTTCTGAAATTTATAGGAAATTGATTGTCACAGTTCTTGCATATGCTGATTACAATGAAAGGAAAAAGCAGTCTTAGTGTTGGCCGCATCACACCCTTGGGGGAGGAGGATAGTACGCAATCAGTGAGGGACTTCTACCTCATGCGGGATCTGTGGGGATGCTGGTTTCTGGGCAGTGCTGCTACTTCATTAAATAATGAGGGAGGCTGCAAGTGTGTTTGCCAACTTTGAAAAAAAACGTCTGATTGAATTTTAATAATACATTGAATGCTTACTTGACCTATTACATTCTAGTTATTTATTCCTTAGTTTTTGCTGGTGATGGGCAGTTTGAATTCAGGACCTTGAACTTCCTGTGGTGGCAACTCTGCCATGTACATGCTGGAAAATCACTTTAATTCTTCAATTTAATTTTAATTTTAAATTCAAGGTTACTGTGCTTTTCAAACATATTGGCACTGGCAAATTGAAATTTAAAAATATATATATATGTATATATATACACACACACATACACACACACACATACACACACACACACACACACACACACACAGAAGGAGTTGTGCCTTTGGTAAAGGTTGTTATTATTTGTTCTGTGCCAGTTCTGGGGCTTGTACTCAAGACCCTGAACTCTTGTTATCTAATCAGGTTCAAGGCTAGCCCTCTACCACTTGAGCCACACCTGTACTTCTAAGTTTTTGTTGAATTTTAAGTCTTTCAGATTTGTCTGGCTTTGGATTAAGATTCTCACATCTTAGCCTCTTGAGTAGTTAAGATTATAGGCATGAATCACCTGAGCCCAGTTGTTGTGAAGGTTTTAAAACCCAAGGCTAAGTGGAAAATTGTAACGTTCAACTAAGAATTTTAAACCTTCGAGGCAAACATGAGCATATGACAGTTTCTCCTGAGGTTTACTTGACATATAGAGTCAGATATAATAAAACATTTCAATAGTGAATTGCTTTAATTTAACTTTTTTATCCTTAGAGAATGAGAACTAAAGATGATGGCAAAGACCATGAAATAAGAGTGCAGTTTTCCTGGTATGGAACCACAAATAAAAGAGACAAAAGTGGTGCCTATCTCTTCCTGCCTGATGGTAAGGCCCAGGTAAGTAATACTGACCATTGTGTTTCCTGGGTTTATGATCTGTTCGTGTACCCAGTGTAAACATTACAGTGCCCTTCCTGATGCTTAGCATGTGAGGTTGAAAATTAGGTAAACTGTCATTGGGTCAAACTTGCCATTCTGTTAGGATCACTCAAACTAGTGTTTTCCATGGAAAGAAGCTAGGTTTGACTTTAGACCAGTGCTTTTATCGTATTTTATTCATACGTAGCGACAAAATAATACCTAGGCCTGTGGGAAAAATGGACTATCTACTGGCTATTTCCCCATAATTTTCAGGACTTGCATAAAACATTTTCCCACCCTTGACTACTATAAAAGTAGTGAGTATATGCAAACTCTGGCACATTCTGAAAATGTTGAAAGTTGTGAAGAAAATGGTAAGTTGTACCAAATAGTCAACGACCACGTGAAAACCACTATTAGTATTTAGGTGGTTTTTTTTTTTAAAAAAATGATTTATTCTGTTTAAGGTCTATCCATTCCCTTATTCTCAGTTTTGTCTTTGCACTTGTGTGTCTTTTTTATATGCATCTATGTTCGCAATTTGTTAGTATTTCTTGGATATGATTTTAATATTCAGTGTTGTGTTTACAACTTTCCTAAGGTACATGGTTTCTTCTGATTCTTCCTGGTTAGACATTGCAAATAAGCCTTGTTTTTAAATGTAATTCTGATTATTTCCTGAGGAAAATCTTTATAGAAATTCACTGTCTGAAGCCTTCTTAGGACATTTTTATACATGCTGCTTATTTCTCTAGAAAGTCTATATAAATGTTCATTTCCTCTTGGAATTTTTAAGAAACTATTATACCGTTTCCAAACACTAAGAATTATCCCTATTAAGGAGTTGCCTGAAAAAAAGAAAGTTGCCTGTAGTAATAGGTTTACTGAAAAATTTATTTTCCTATGAAGTTAGTTTTATTGACCTTTTGACCTTTAAGTATACATGGTCAGATGTATACTTCTTTATACCATGGTCAGATGAACCTTCTAAAGGTTGCAAACTTTCCTGTTTGTGTCATTTAATTCATTACTTCATTCTACTGACAGTCACTTTGTCAGTTCTGTATTTTTTTCTCTTTACAGAAGGAAATCCTTTGTTTTCATACCTTTATTGGTTTTTCTCAGTAAAAATATTTGCTTTAATGTTTTGTCATCTAGGTATTCCTGGGGATCAAGACATGTGAAAGGGTATCAATGTATGTGAATTAATGCACCTCCTATCTGGCAAATATCATGTAACCCTTCCATTAATTACAACAAAAAATATGAAAAAAAGAAAAAGTAACTACTAACCAATGTCAAGAGATTGATTTGAAACTGTGTAGACTATGAACTCTGTTAGGTTATTGTTCTATGGTGGTTTTCCTTTTTTAAAATATATAAGTCGATAAAAATTGAGGGTATATCTCCACTCATAGGAACCATCCTTGGATAGGCAGTATAAGTTGTTTCAATGTATTCTTCCTTGCCAGCTTTTACCATTGGACACGCATCTTACACTGAAAAGAGAAGGTAGTTGTGTTATGGGATATTAAATTGCATGGATAGAAGTACTTAATGTATTTTATTCTTCAGTATCTATGATGTCAGCAGGATTAAAAGAATTGTCCTCTATTTACTAAGGTCAAGAAATTAATGATTCTGAAGAAGAGCCTAGAAATTAACACCCCAGGTTCTTACCTATCCCTTCCCACTTTCTAGCTCTATGTTACTTAGTTACAAGAACACTGTAAGCCATCACATACATTATTAACTTCAGAATACTTTTCTTTAGCCAAAAGTTTGGAATAAGATCAAACAGTTCTGAAAATACTTATACTGGTAAGTTAGCACTAAAAGCCAGCCTTTTCGTGCTATTCTTAAACTAATACTTAAAATTCTTCACAAATGCTTTAAATCTCCCAAGTCATAAAAGTTTTGTGCTTTCTTCCCATGTCTTCTTTAATTTGAAATTTAAATAGTGATATCTAAATCAATAGCTTCTAAGTAGTTTTATTTTTCAATTCTGTAACAGTTTTCGAAGCCCAGACGTTTTTTCCTAAAATTGTGATTTCTTCCTCAGCCATATGTTTCCCTGCACCCACCCTTGGTCAGAGTAACACATGGAACAATCTACTCAGAAGTGACTTGCTATCTTGACCATGTTGCTCATACAGTTCGACTCTACCACATACATGGTAAGCAAGCACACAGGTCAAACATGCCCAAACTAGTTCTTCAATTCTTGCTTTTCTTGTGTCATTTCTAACATACTGTGATTGGCTTATACACATGGTTTTATCTTTCTAAACTTCTTAATTGTAGTACATTCTCTAACTTAGGACTTAACTCTAATAATAAAAATAAGAAATTTCTTCCCTTTCAGAAACATCAACATGTGTGTATGTCTTTTTGTAAGGGCAGTTTCCATCATGAGGGCAGTCTTAGTCCAGATTTTATTAGCTAGAAGCCTGATTGTTAAGACCTAAACAGTAACCCAATATTTTATGTCATTTTATTAATTAGAATAATGTCATATGGATTTCAGTATTCGTGGATTACTAAGAGTAAGAAGTGTGCACATGCACACCTGCACATACACACAGACCGCCTCCCTAAATGTAGAATGCATTACAGTAGTATGTATTATAGAAATATGTGTGTGTATATATATATATAAATGTTCAAATGTAGTTTTGTTTGTTTACAGTTAGTTGGTATTGTGCAGCATCATTAACAAAATAATAGTAAATAGCTTTTGATCGTTTATGGACTTGTCCTGTTATGAGATCTGGATTGAGGAATGGGTCCCAAATAGTCATGCTTGCAGTTATGTTCATTGGTTTTTCATTCATTGTTTTTAGAATGGAATACTTTTTGAACCACTAATTTAATTCTAGTAACCAGGACATTTACCGGGTTATCAACTCTTTTAGAAAAGGTCCTTATAAAAATGTCACTTTAAATTATCTTTGTTATTATTTAAGCTGAAAAAAAAGTGATAAAGGGAAAATATTCTTTCCTTGCCTCTTCATATAGGTAGAAAAAAAATGTCATCTAATCACAGCTTTTTGACAGACACCTTTTAGATATTATGGGAAAGTAAAGGGCACTATATTCAAAGAACTGCTTTGATAGCTTACATTTAAGTTTCTGGCTTCACATGTATAACTATGTTTGCTTGTACTTAGCTTTGTAATTAAATATTTTATTACTTTTACCTTTACTTGGGCTGTTGGATGTGGGCTGACTTTCTCATGTGATCTCTTAGGTAATCACACAATATGTTGGCGGAATAATATGAGATCCCTAGGTTGAATCAATAAATTAAAGGTTTTCTGAAAGGAAACAATATTCTGAGATACTAATTCATGTCCTAAACACAACTTTTAGGTTATTTTTCTACCTATAGGAATTGTCTATAATTCTGAAATCTTTTGTTGTTGTTGTTGAGTTACTCAAAACCTTTGGTAAAGCAGAAAAAAAATGTTTTAGAACATTACTTTATACTCTTTTGTAAGAGTATAAAACCCCTGAAAGCTATAAAAATTTCATTTTTAGGTATCACTAAATATTGAATATTTTATTTTATGGGTAGAAAAATAACATCATGCAGAGCTTACCTATGTTAATCTTACAGAAAACTACTTATTAGCATATATGAAATGTACATAGTGACAGGTTTCATTATGACATTTCCACTTGTGCATATACTGTGCTTTGGTCATACTTCCTTGCCTTTACCACTCTTACTTCCCCTCCCTCAATTTTTTTCCCGGAGAAAACTCTTCCTTGAGTACAGTGTAGCATGCAACGGGGCACTGATCTTTGTCTACTACCTTGTTGTTTTTATCATTTGTATTTAGAGATGTTGCTTTTCCTTTTGTTTAATAGCATCTGTTAATGTCTTTTATTAGATTATTTAGGGCTTCTGGATCTAGTAGGTGATTTGTATAAGGTAGATGGTGGCTGTTGCTTATCCACCTATCATACCTCAGAGGCTGATTTGAAAATAATAAACTCTGATGTGCCTATTTACTTGTTCGAACTTCCCTTATTAGACCAAATTTGTTACTATTGTTCCTTTTCTCCTGTTTTCCACTGATACTGATTGTCCAGGTCCAGTGGCAGTAGAGCAGACCTTCAGCCAAAGCCGAGTCCGTGGACATTCCACTTCTTTATCCTTCTAGAGTGGCTATGCATGATGTCTCTGTTACCCTGGACATTTTATTGGCCTCTCTGGTGTGACTCATTTCTGTTTGCTAGCTTGGCTTCTCTCTCTCCCCATCTCCCTCCCCCTCCTCCCTTCCCTTACCCTGCCTTTGAACTTTTCCCTTATGTGTTTTCTTTCTAGGTTGACTCTCTTTTCTTCTTTGGTGTTCTGTTGCCCAAGCTTAGCTTTTAGGGACATTGCCTTTCCAGTGGAGACTCCCTCCCTCATTATCAGTTTGTCCATTCTTGGCACTTGGGGGTAGATGTTCATATTGGTTTTTAGCTGTTTTCACTTTTTTCTCAGTCATACGTGGTTTGTTTACTAGTTGCCAAAGAAATACGATTATGTTTCAAAATGCAGCTTTGTATTTTAGTCACAATACAGGTTTTTGAAATGTCCAGAGGGACTAACTTCTAGGTAAAGAAGGTACTTTTCAAATGTAATTTAATTAGTTAAGAAATGTAGGTTGTTCTGAATTGATTACTAACAAAAAAAGGAAACATGAAGATTTCCTGTTGCCTCTGAATTTCTCAGTGGGTAGGGTAAACTTTGTGTATTGCATATTTTTGTGCCAGTAATGCATTTTTGAAGCTTGAAAACAGGAAGCTTTAGGAGTTTGTGGGAGATGACAGATAAATAGCTATCATGTGACATTAACTGAAAGTATTTTCGCTTAGAGACTTTTATTCTAGAAGCCTGGATTGAAACTGAAATCAGAGTATGTAAATGTGAAGTGACATATAAACCTTTTTGTATTTCTAGCCCTGAGCATTTTTTAAATTTTTTTTCCTAACATGAAAATAGTTGTTGGGAGATGAGATACCAAAACCATCTGAACTATTTTCTTTCTATACTCCCAGCCATTTTTACTTGTGCTCCTTTCAATAAATCTTCCTTCAAGAAAATATTTATTATCACTATGGAGATTTTGCGTTTTGTCCCTAGTCTTCCTGACCTACCTCCATCTGGCCTAGTTTATCATTGTCTGAGGATTCATATTCTCTGGATCATGGTTTGCTGACATTTTTAAATGAAATCCTTTTTGATAGAGATGTGAAGTCTTCAGTTATTTGCAATTATTAGAAGTATTTTAACTGCTTGAATGGATAATTAATATAGGAGTTTGGCTGTGTAGTTCCAGCCCATCTATATTCAGAAAATGCTGGAAAAAAATTAACTTTCTGAACTTTAGATGCCTGTAAACTATGCTTCTAGTTCGTTGAGATGCAGACAACTGAGAGATCGATAGGTTTGAAAGAGATGCAAGACATTGATGAAAGGTTTAATATTGATTAAAATACATTATACTCAAGAACTGACATTGAATTGTAACCTTTTTGTATAACCATTTAACAAGAATAAAAGTATTTTAAAAATGTGTAGACAAAAGGAGCTTTTGCCTTAGTTACAAAGAAACCTTCAGGCAGCTTCCATGTTTTTGTATAAGAACATGTAGTATTTCTTAGATTACAGAAGTATTCTCAATTTTAAATTGCTATTTTTGAACATATGCTAATTTTATCCTCTTTTAGTTGCCCAGTTCAATTACTGGACAAATATTAATGAATAGAATATGTTTGTTGTTAATACCAAATTTCTAATATAGGAAGAAATGTGAATTTGAGAAGACAAGCTCTTAGTATTTGGTCCTTACATACTGACATTATATTGGTAGCCCAATGTAATTATACAGCTAATTATACAGAAGATTTTTTTTTCTTTTATTTCTCAGCAGAAGTTGAAGTGCTATGCTAGGTTTTTGGTTTTTATTGAGTATATTAAATGTTTTCATTTCACTTCATTGAAGCATTTTTTGTTTTTTTAAAATTTTATTGTAAAGGGGATATACATGGGGTTACAGTTACATAAGTAAGGTAATGAGTAAATTCCTTTTTGAACAATGTTACCTCTCCATTTTCTTCCACTTCCTCCCCCTCTCCCACCCAATTCATAAAGTTCATTTTTTTTTCTTGTTGGTTGTAGGACTTGAACTCTGCGCCTGGGTGCTGTCCCTGAGCTCTTCAGCTCAAGGCTAGAACTCTGCCACTTGAGCCACAGTGCCACTTCTGGTTTTCTGGTGGTTAATTGGAGATCAGTCTCACGTAGACTTTCGTGCCTGGGCTCTTTGAACCATCATCCTCATATCCTCATATCTCAGCCTCCTGAATAGCTAGGAGTACAGGCATGAGCCACCAGTGCCCAGAGTTTACTTCTAATATAATGTTTAATGAGTAGCACTGTTGCATTGGCTCTCCCTTTGTCTTGTCATTTCTGTGATTCCCCTTCACTTCTCCAAATTAGATAAACTTATATACAAGACAAAGGGTATAGAAATAAAAAACAATGTCAACAGGAAATAAACCAGTGGAGGGGGAGGAAAATGAAATAACAAATAGTACAATTAAAAAGCCTCTTGTATTCATTTCTTAGAGTTCATTTTGGTTAGCATCATGTTATATGGTCATATGCACATTGGTGTTGAGCCATTGTGATCCTCTGCCAAGAATAGGAATACTCTAGTTATTACAGATGATGCAAGCCATTTAATCTATGTTCCTTTGAGTCTGGCTTGATTCACTTAATACAATTTTTTTCCAAGTCTTTCCATTTCCTTATGAATGGTGGTGCAGTGTCATTCTCTCTGATGGCAGCATAGAATTCCATTGTGTATAAATACCACATCTTCTTGATCCATTCATCTACTCAGTGGCATCTGGGTTGGTTCCATAGCTTAGCTATGGTAAATAATGCTGCAGTGAAGATGGTTGTGCTGGTAGCTTTAGTATGTCCTTGTTTGTGATCATTTGTGTAAATACCCAGGAGTGGAATTGAAGAGCGAGGCTGAAATCATGAAAGCAAATCCTTTTGTAATAGTCTCAAAAACAACAACAAAAAATTACCTAGGAATTAACTGAAGATGTGAAAGACATCTAAAATGAAAACTTTAAGCAGAATTAAGGAGTGGAAAAACCTTCCATGCTCCTGCATTGGGAGGATTAACACAGTGAAAATGGTAACACTGCCAAAAGCTTTGTACAAATTAAATGCAATACTCATCAAAATTCCAACATCATTCTTTAGTGAAGTATAATAAGCAACTCAAAAATTCATATGGAATAATAGAAAACACCAAGTAGCAAAAATAATCCTTAGTAGGAAGAACAGTGCTGGAGGAATATCAATACCATACTTCAAACTCTGTTATAAAGCCATAGTTAGAAAAACAGCTTGGGGGCTGGGAGTTTGGCCTAGTGATAGAGTGCTTGCCTAGCATGCTCAAAGACCCAGGTTCGATTCCTTGGTACCCACATACATAGAAAAAAGCCGGAAGTGGTGCCTGTAGCTCAAGTGGTAGAGCTCTAGACTTGAGAAAGTCCAAGGAGAGTGCTCAGGCCCTGAGCTCAAGCCCAGGACTGGCCAAAAAAAAAAAAAAAAAAAAGAAAGAAAGAAAGAAAAACAGCTCGGTACAGGCACATGAAAGAAGCCTGAGGACCAATGGAATAGAAATGAACTCACAGAAACATTTTTTACTACAAACAAAAGTAATGGAGCTGGGAGGGTAGCATAGTGGTAAGAGTGCTTTCCTAGCATGCACGAAGTCCTAGGTTCCATTTCCCAGTAACATATAAACAGAAACAGCTGGAAGGGGTGCTGTGGCTCAACTTGAGTGCTCTAGCCTTGAGAAAGCCCACGGACAGTACCCAGGCCCTGAGTTCAAGCCTGGGACTGACAAATAATAATAATAATAATAATAATAATAATAATAATAATAATAATAATAATGCAAATCTGTTAAAGTATTTATCCAATTCTTAATCTCTGTTTAGTAACTTTCTCCCAAATAAGCTATTGGAGAAAACAAAATAAAGAATAAAAATTTCGCAGCATTTCCTAAAGTACACTAGCTATTAGACCATTAATGATTTTGAAACAAATTTTATTATGAGGTCTTGGGTCAACCAAATGTTGGTTTTGATTTGATATTTAACTTCAGTTTCCTCACTTGCATTCTTTCTGCAATTGAAAAATAAATGATTAGAAACTCAGCTGACTCTAAGAAAGCATCATTTAGGTTTTTCTTTTCATTATCATTCAGACATCACATTCAAAAGGTTCTAGAAATATTCAGTTAGGTGAAATCTTTTGTTCACTACCTTTAAGAGCTGTATGAGGTCAGAGTAATCTCAGGGTTTTCTAATGAGTAATTCTTTGCCTTAAGTCAGGATAAATGAGAAATCCATTTTATAGCACATGTCACTTAATGAAATACCCTTTTAGAAACATTTCATGTTTTAGAAAAAGCTATACAGTCTATAGAAAAAAATCACATTTTCTGGAGGTAAGGTAGGGGTAGGTATGAGAATTATTTTTTTCTTTCAGTATAATTGAGCATCATTGAGTGGGCCTCATTTACATGTTACTGTTAATCCACGATTGAAAGTTAGAATATGATATAAACAAAAGTTCACATATCTCCTTGTGTTATTGTTAGTATTACAAAAGTACAAGCCTTGCAGTTACAAAATGATTGCTAAGTGATGTTTCTAACTGTATCTTCATTTGTCTTCAGAGTGGTAGTGATTAGACTTCAAGTCCCCAGTTTTCTGTCATCCACAGCTAGTGTAGGTTGCTATGGGTTACCTATGTGTCCAGTACATTTTCATTGGCAAAGTGTTCAAATCCTAAATCTGTTATAATGTATAGCTTCAAGTTCCTCGCATCTTCTGATTGTATTTTCCTAAGACAGTGGTTATGAGTGAATGAGTTTGTGTGTGTAAAGCATGTTTCAGCCTTAGGAGATATGTCTTAAATGCAATGCTTTTGCCCTGTTTCCACCAACATATTATAAAAGTACTATATATAATAGATCTTACTAAAAGAAAGCAAGTAGCCTGAAGGTAAAAATGTAATGAACTGCAATCAAAAAAAGTACAGAAGGCATAGCTTTCTTTTGGCTGCAGTGACTGAATAATTTCCCTGCATGGGTGTAGTTAGCAATCAAAGAGGGCTGCTTAGTTTTTCTCTGAGGAAGTTTGAAAATGTAAATCTATTTTTAGAGTCAAGGTGAATTTCTTATAATTAATCATATAAGGTATTCATATTGGGAATTAGTGATCTGAAACTAGTCTAAAAATTCTTAATGTCACTGAAGAATACTAGACTAACCATTTTGGTTTGTCCTTTAATTCCTTTGGGACCTGGTTTGTTTCTTTCTCCCTTTCTCTTTTCTGTTAGTACCAGGGGTTGAACTCAGGATCTCACCTCTCACTTGACTTTTTCATTCCTAGCTGGTACTCTCCTATGAGCCATACCTTTGGTCTACAGCTTAATCTATTAAAAAAAAATGAGGGGAGAAACTTAAGTACTGATGGCTCACTCATACCTATAATCCCAGCCATTCAAGAAGCTGAGATCTGAGGATTGAAGTTTTATCTGTTAGGCTACAGACAAAAAACTGTGGCACTTTTATCTCCAGTGAACCAGCAAAAAGGCAAAATGGAGATATGGCATAAGTGGCAGAGTGCTTGTTTAGAAGTGCAGGCCTAGAGTTTAATCCCCAATACCAAAGTGTGTATGTGTGCGTGTGCGCGCGCACGCACGCGCACACACACACACACACACACGATAAGGAGTTAACCATCATAGTCTGTTTAACTCAGTCATATAAAGTCCCTGGTGGTAAATGCATCTTCTAAGAATACTTTAATCTGGAGCTTCCATCCATGGAGTTGGCCTCACTTGTAACCAATATCCCAGAGCCTCACAGAAGTTGTTTTTACTTCTATAAAAGGATTCATGAGAATATTAAACTGCTTTGCAATCACTCTCTTTTTACCCCCCCCCCCAGGACTACATTCCATATTTAGGTTGATTTAAGAGTAAAAAAGCATTAAGTAAGTTATGGCTAGGCAGACTTCGGTAATTAAAACAGTTTTGGAATATCATAATGTGCAATTGACTGCTTAGGAGGTTTTGTGGTTTTTTTAACTGTTAATTGGAAGTTTTAAAAATTGAAATAAGTAGCTGTGTGTCAAACCTGATTATTCCCTACAGACATGAAGAGAAGGTTATTTTAAGGCACTCTTAAGTACATTCTGGTTACACAAATTCAGGCTCAGGGGTTATCTTGGAGTCTGTTTGACAGCAGCTGCTGTGTTGAAGACACAGCTCATTAGTAGAGGAATGTCATCTTATACAAATGAGTGTTGCATTGAACTCTGATGAAGGGCTCTAGGATGAGAAAAACTCAGGGGAAGTGCAATGGTTTCAAACAGTGTCATTTCATGCTCTGCTCTTAGCTCTGTGGCTTACCAGCTGTTTGATCTTGTATTTGACCTTGATTTCCTCATTCTCCAGTAATGGCAGTGATATAATCTACCTTGCAGAGGTACTTTGTAAAATAACTGAATATATAGCCTGACACATAGTTGGGTGTTATATCTACTTAAGAGGAAGAGCAGGCCAAAGGAATCAAGCTGGTTGTAAGAGAAAGAATGGCCATTGGTGGTTAGGGTAGTTGGGGAGGATTTGATGAAGGAAGTGGATTTTTGAGATGCTAGGTCTTAGAGGAATGTCACTTCAGTGGGCAGAGAGGAGGCAGATAATCACAAAGCATTGGAGGAGCTAAGTTAGATCAAACTCTGTGGTTCCTGTGAGAATTTGAAGAGTGCTGTGTCACATATATTTTTCAGTTGACATCTAGTTTTTCTTTATACAGTTAAAAGGTTGGAAAGGCTATTATTTTGGTATTGTAAATAGTGACATTTAAAAATAATCATATCCATAGGGAAGATTTGATACCAAATCATGCATTTTTAAAAAGCCTGTACTAGCTCTTCTTTAATACTCAGGGGTATGAACTTTGTTATTTTCTCCTGAACTCATTTTCATTTTGTTTCTCCCACAGAATTTTTATCATAATTTAATATTTTCATGCTTGAGAGTACTGGCCAGCCCTTCATTACTTCTTTGGAAAAAAAAATACATATGCATATACTGAAGTTTTTAGAACTTCTCCTAAAGCTCTAAATGTTAACATTTCTAGATCAGGTTACAAAAGTTATTATTGATACTATAGAAATAGTCAAAACATAAGTGCATACATTACCATTCAGAGTAGCTGAGCACTGAAGAAGGAAATGCACATGCTTATTCTATCATTCTTGCTGCCTCTCTCTGAGACCAGCCCTGCATTGGATTATGGGAAAGAAACAAGGAATCATTGGTGTTTCAAGCTTTTCCATTCACTTCCTAAGGAGGTTCTTTAGTTCTTACCTATGTTGACTATTTATTTTAAGATTAGAACTGCTTGGTTAAACGCTGTGTTCCCTCCAAAACAGAGCTTCCATGATTCACTCCTGGAGCACATAAACTAAAATTGGAATGACATGGAGAACCTTAGCATGACCCCTGTACTAGGTTCTTGAAACATTCGTACCTTTATATATGGGGTGTATGTATTTTTGTGTGTGGAGGGAGGGGACAGTAATAAAAATAAAAATGATTGTTGCAAAAAAAGTTAGCTTTTTGGTTTTCTCCTATATGTTTTAGTTTTTAAACCTTCAAGTTACCTTACTTAACTGGTGTAGCCTTTACCCCAAATTATAATTCATATGATCAAAAGGCTGCATTTTCCTATTTATGCATTCATCTTTAACATCATTGAGGATTCTTTAAGTGAAGAGTTTAAAGCAAAGTAGTATTCAACCCATAAGTGATCAATACATGGTGGTTAATCTAGTCGTTAACTAGTTACTAGTCTTTTTTAACTAAGAAAGCGAAGTGATGTATCATCATTTTCTTAAAGCTGAATGTTAGAATGGAATTTAGTAAAATTTATGTTCATGAAAGCAGGTGTTTTATACTTGTGGGGAAATAATTTATGTGACCATTTACAGACCCAGAAATGAACTGAGCTCAGGATAAATTGGATATTTCCTTTTTTTGTCTGTCATGGGGCTTGAACTCTAGGCCTGGGTGCTGTCCCTGAGCTCTTCAGCTCAAGGCCACCTCTCTACCCCTGAGTCTAGGCATTGTCCCTGAGCTCTTTGGCTCAAAGCTACTGCCCTACCCCTGAAACCACTTCCAGTTTTCTAGAGGTTAATTGGAGATAAGAGTCTCAGGACTTTGGTGCTGGGCTGCCTTTGAACTGTGATCCTCGGATCTCAGCCTCTTAATAGCTAGGATTACAGTTGTAAACTACCTCACCCAGCCTAAGTTTGATCTTCTAATGGATGATAAGTTGAGAAAGTCAATATGGATTAAAAGTTCATCCATTTGTAGGAATTATTACCATCAATATTTATGCACTATCAAATGTAAGTACAGTTTTTAAAATTATAGTGATAATAGTGTTTGCATTTTTACAAACATTTCCATGGTAGCTTACTCAGATGATCCTTGTGAAAACTGTCATTGAAATGTACATGCTGAACTAAAACAAAATGTCAGCTCCAAGAGTAGTTGGATAAAATTCACAGAAACAGTGTCACAAAAGTAAATATGTAATAAGAAAAATGTTCTTTTGTGTGCGAATTAAATACAAACCAGAATGCTCCCAATTTTGGAAAAGTAAATATGCAAAATCTGGAACCCTTGTTTTTCACGACAGCTATTATTGTTGTACTTCTGCTTCCTTGTCTGACCCTCTCTGATCAGATGGAGGGAAAGCAGATATCACCAAAGACAGTACCTTGACTCTCAGGTGGGCTTTGGTAGGATTTATTTTGTATCGTTTGATAATCATATTACATTTCACTCACACTTTTACTTAAACTTATTTTTTTAGCGTTCTTTGCACCGAATTTTAATTAGCATAAATTAGGTGGACAAATTGTTTTATTGTGATATTTCCATACATTGAATCCAATCAAACCCATCTTCTCCTTTCAGAACACTGTTCAAGAGGTTTTATAATTGTTTTCTTACATGTGTATAAAATACATGTATATCCTCCATTTCTTTCATGCCTTTTCCTTTTACTGTTCCCCCCCACCACATACGCGCGTGCGTGCACACACACACACACACACACACACACACACAGACGCACACACTTCTCCCACTGGTAACTCAACCAGCCACAGACAGAACCTGTCTGACCTACCTGTTATTTATTTTAAGGTCCAGATTCTGCATATGAGAGAAAATATGGTATTTTACTTTCTCCATTTGGCTAATGTCACTTAATATGTTGATTTCTTGTTCCATTCATTTCCTTGAAAATTCTGTGATTGCATTGCATATTTGAGTAATATTCTAGAGAAAGGGGGAAAAGAGAGGGAAGAAGTATGTAGGAGAGATTTACATTTGCTTTCTATTTATCTATTTATTCCTTAGTTTGGTTATTGTAAATAGTGCTACCATAAACCTGATGAATAGGTGTCTTGATTATTTATATATAGACTTACATTAAATTCCTTTGGATATATATCCAGGAATTGGAGAGCAGGATCACAGGATTTGCGGCAATTCTATTTTTTATTTGCAGCAACTTAGTTTTTTTAGGACCCTCCATATTGATTACCGTGGTAGATGCACTAATCTACATTTCCACCAATAGTATATAAGAGTTTTATGTTCTAATCAACATTGTTGTTACTTGTGTTTTTGATGAAAACCATTCTGACTGGGTGAGAGAGGATCCTGATGGGGTTTTGATTTTCTTTATGTAAAGACATCAAACATTCGAGTATCTCTGAGCCACTGAACTTGTTTTAAAATTTGTTCCATTTCACTATTTATCAGTTCACTTATTCTTTTGGTATTCAATTTTTGGAGCTTTTTATAGTCTGGTTATTAATCCTTTATATGATGGGCAACTGGAAAATTCATTTCCTATTTTCTGAGTATTGATGTCTTATTCAGAAAGGCAGTTATTATGCCTGTATCTTTTAAGGATTTTATTGTCATTTTTCATTTCCCTAGATAGCCATGGGCCAATGTTATTAGCCTATTTTAATATAGGCTAATTTTAATATAGGCTATTTTAATATAGATCTGTCCTAATTATATCAAAGGATCACTGATAAGTTTCTGGATTTTGGGTGGAAAGTAAGCTTAGGCTTTCTTGCTTTTTTTCTCCTTGGTTGTTTCATTTCACTGACTGGTTGGCCGAAAGGAGAATATTATCTGATTTGTTAAGAGTACATTCCATACAAAGGAATACTTTGCATTTCAAAAAATGCTATGAGATGATCCAGAAAAGTGAAGTGGGCCAGGCTTCTGTCAGATTTGGGCTGTTTCAGGGGGAAAGAGTAGGTACTGGAGAGGAAATGATGTAGAAGATTCATGAACAGCCATTATTGGTTTTGCTGCCCAGAGCTATGGCCCCAGGCTCTCCAAGTACATTCTTTAGAGTCTTTACACTTTTCCCAGATGTTCCCTCTGTCAGTTGTGGGAATGATGAAGATGTCCTCTAGGTTTTCTGTCTCGGCTCTCTTGCTTCCATCTTTCCTGAGAAGACAAGGATCGTTTGGAGAGTGACTCCACATCTGACAGATGGAAGGTGCTGTAATCATGGAGCTGTGTCATGTATGATCCAGCCTGGCAAGGGCAACCTACTTGGTTTCATTTCTACATGGTAGCTAAGAAAAGATTACTTTCAAAAATGTTTAAAATTTTTATAAATAAAAACATACTATATACATTTATTTCTCCCCCCCCCCCACAAAAACTCTACCCAGTTACAGACATAAGATAAAGACCCTCCAGAATCTGTGTTGGTCTCCATGCACACGCCTCAGGAGAAACAATGCAGTCTGTGCCCACATACATGCATGTAGGCCCCTGCATCTATAGAGTATCATTTTGTGTTTGTGTCTGTTCTCTGCATAGTGAATCAGGTCTTCCCTCTGCTGGGCACACAGCTACCTCCTTCTTCCATAACATTGTTATTTCTGATTTCTCCATTCTTTTCCTGTTGATGGACCTCTAGCAGGTTTTTCCATGTTTGATTCTTAGCAATAGGAAGCAGCAGACATGCTGATGCATTCTTCCTGTGCGCACAACTGGACTCAGCTCAGCTATGTACAGTGGAAGGATAGCTATGAAATAGATCAAATGCCTTACTTTTTAAATGTATTTGCTTTTTCTTGGCTTCTAATGTGAGCATATCATTTAAAACTGACAGTTTTGAGTGTTCTAAAGAGGCTTTCAGTGCAGACAAGCTATTCTCCTTAATTCAGTCGCACACAATTGAGTAGTTCCCTCATCTATTTCTCTCCCCACCTCCTTTCTTTTCTATTCCCTTTACTTCCACCTAAAATCCATAGTTATTGCAGGAAGGACTTCCCCCAGACCTTGGTTTCAAGGTAACTCAACTTTCTCCAGTTGTTTGTCTGCCAATTAGGCATGATGGTTGAAAGACCTACCCCTGGTGCCATCAGCCTTCTAACAGTGTCATGACTGAATGAGTTTTTGTATATAATATGTGGTGAGCATCTGGTACACAATGACTGTCAGTTACTACTAGGCCTTTGTAGCTTGCACCCTTTCTCTAAGCCGACATTTATGGACTACCTGCTGCATGCTGAGAGCTCAAAGGATATGATTCCCCGTCCTGAGAAGCTTACATCCCAACATACACTTGGCTGTCCACAGTGAAAATCCCTTTCTTGTCATTTTCTCAGCTGCTTAAACTTTGTCCACGGCCAATTTGCTTTCTGCTCATATCAGCTAACTTCTGTGTGATGAAGATCAGGCATTTACATCTTAGCTGTTTTTGTTTAACAGTGATTCATCATTTACCATGTGTCCAAGATACTAAGAACTGTAATGTGTGGGATGGACCATGCCTATGAGAAGCTAACAGACTTCCAGTGAAAAAATACCCCTTATCACAGGGGTGAGACTGAAATCCACAGCATGTACAGAGAAGCTGTACGGGGTGGCATCCAAAAGACTTTCTTTTTTATACATTTTCACCTATACATTGTCTCTGTTTGACCTTACATTGCTTATGTTAATGAACATGGACACTTCTTTCTGCTTTAGCGGGGAGGTGTTAGGAACAAGAGGCCCCTTCTTTCTCATTGTTGAATACTGATCATGACTACACCCCCTTTTGTAGGGTGCTGATCTTGTAGAATCCATTTTTTCTCGCCCAAATTACAGAAAACCAGCAAAGGTTTTGAAAGCCATGGTTACCCAGGCCCAGAAAGAACCACTTTCATAGAGTAACTCCCTCTCTATCCTGTACTACAGAAATTCAGCAGGCCACTGGGCTCCATGGATTGTCTCTGGCTTCCTTCTTAGGAAAAGGCATGTTTTAGGGAATTCTTGACATGGAAATGGAAGGTTGGTAATTGTTTATCTTTCACATATATTCTGATCTTAAATATAAACACTTTCTCTTCGAGAACTCTTTTTTTTTGCAATTATGGGTTTTAATTTGATTTGTTGGTAGTAGTATAGCATTGATCTTATTTTTAAAATCCATCCTGACTCCAAATTTAATGTCTTGTCAAATTGTGAGTGATCACAGAATTGCTTTGAAAGAGCTTGAGGATTTGTTGTCACAATGTGATCTGAGGATGATATTAAGGTTGAGGAAGATGACTTTCTCAGTAGAAATAATTTAGCTTTGCTAGGGGGAATGTGAAATCATTATTTTTTTTCTTGAGGCATTTTCTTTGTAAATATTTTCTGGAGATACATGAATTGAAATCAATGATACTCACTTTTACTAAGACCTTATTTCATTTCATATGTTCTGTTAACCCCAAGAGACTACCCAGTCTATAGAGAAGAAGGCAGATAAGATTACTCACTATACTCTAAGTGCTTCCTGTAAGTTAGAGTTAACTCCCTGTCATCACTGGTGCTCTTTAGTGCTACATGAATACTATCATTTTTTTTTCTGGGGGGGTTTGATTGTTTGTGCTAGGAATGTATTCCCCAGGCCTAGCATACACAAAGCTATACCATTGAGCTATAATCCCGCCCCCTACAATCTGTGTTATGAATGACTTAAGTTCATTTATAGATGTTCGTCTATTAAAATTCCATATGCATTTCATTTTGGCTTTAATGAAAGCACATTAAAATAAAATTTGCCTTTAAAGCAATTTATATTCTAGTTCAGAGAAGATTATGTTGTGCTATCTGATTTATGTGATTTTTTTTTAAACTTCCTAAGAGTAGTTGGAGTGTTGGGGTCATCTTCCTTTACAAGTTCCTCTGAGAACTGTCAGAAGGAAATGAATGCATATATTTAACAGGCAAGTTAATAGTTCAGAGTGGCCATAAAAGTATGGCCATCCCCTCTTGTACTCATAAAACAGTTACGAACATAGTAAGAAGTTAAAGTTACCTCCAGTTGAGATGGTTTAGATAGAAGAGAACTATACTAGAAAAAATGTTTTGTGAACATTTTATAAATAATATAAATATATAGCATGTCTCATTTAGCATTGCCTATCTCTGTATTATTATTTGTATTTTTATCCTTTCTAGTGTGTCTTTCACAGAATGTATGAGCTTGGACTGTATAAGTTTACTCTGTTAATTCTTTTCCATAACTCTCACAGATAAGTTTTCTTTGAACATTTGTCACTGTCCCTAAGCTGTGGGGATTACTTTTGACTGCTAGAAGTGGGGAAGCATATTTACTTTGCCCTTCTGTGCCATCCCTACACAGACTTAATTAGTTTAATGAAGTCTATGTATAAGAGCGTTTGCTGTTTATAAGAGTGACAAACATGTGAAAAGTAGGGAAAGGTGGGTAAAGGAAATAAAACTGTAGGTAAGTTTGTAGGGTTCTTGTAACTTCAAGAGCATCAGCTTATGAAATAGGGTAGTGCAATTTGTCTTCTTGTGACTTGTTTCCTGATTGCTCTCTTTTGAAGATCCTGTAACATCTCTCACATATACTCCATCTGCCTGAGAGTGTTGGTATTCTTCACGATACCGCTCTTCATTTCTGAAATTAACCCAAGGCTTTGTTGAGGACCTAACAAAATAGTCAAGGTAGAATGACAGTTAAGGTAGTAAACACTTTAGGATTATCAGAAAAAAAAGAAAGGTTGAGATATGTGGACCTATTTTTTTTTTTACTTGTGCTTTGCCTTACATTACAAAAGGTTGAATGGATTACTCCATAACTCCAGCTTCTAAGAAATAAGAAACTCAACTGAGATGTAGTTTACTTCTGGGGAGCTTTCTAGACTGTAGTTTACTAATATTAATACATCAATAAGGGTTTCAGCTATAAATCATCTCATTGGATCTCCTATTTTTCTAGAAATAGATTATGGGTAACAACACACATCTCTTCAATCAGTAGAGTGTAAGTTTCAATGGCTCTTAATTTGGAGTATACCAAGAAAGGAGAAGACCTAGGTTTCAGTGCGACATTCAGGAAGTAGTTTGTGCAGGTGAGAAGGGAGACTGACTCTTAAGGAAGAGAACTGGCCTCTTCCCACCTAACGCACTTCTTCCCCTCAGAACTCACTGGAGTGTCCATAACAGGTTACATCTCATCCTCATCTGTTTAATTGTTTATGCCCCTGCATAAATGCTATCTGTCTTCTGATAGTAAAATAGACAAAAAATAAATTTTCACACTTCTGAATATAAGAGATTATAAAAATAAGAACCAGAAAACAAGGAAATGTATGTTAATTTGATAGGAGTTATCTACCCTACTTTTAGGAGAGGAATGGCAGTAATTGCTTTTTACTAATGTGTATTTTTTTTTAATTTTAGGAATTGAAGGGCAATCTGTGGAAGTTTCCAATATTATAGACATCCGAGAGGTATATAACCGTGAGATTGTGATGAGAATTTCTTCTAAAATAAACAACCAAAACAGATTTTATACTGACCTAAATGGATACCAGGTAAATTTCTTAAAAATAACCAGGCTCCATACTATATGGCCTTATGTATCTAGATTTTGTTCTATTGTAAATCTCTGCTAGGAGAGCCCAAGGTTTCTACTGATTATGACAAATGAGGGAAACCATTGAGCCTAAGTTCCTTTGAGTCTGGCTTATTTCAATTAATATGATTTTTCCAAGTCATTCCATTTCCTTACAAATAGGGCAATGTCATTCTTTCTGACAGCAGCATAGAATTCCATTGTGTATAAATACCACATCTTGTTGATCCACTCATCAACTCAGGGACATCTGGGTTGGTTCCATATCTTTGCTATGGTAAACAGTGTTGCAATGAACATCATTGTGCTAGTGGATTTAGTATGTCCTTGTTTCTGGACAAGTGGGTAAATGCCAAGTAGTGGAATTGCTGGGTCATAGGGGAGATCTATGTTTAGTCTTTTAAGGAACTGCCATACTGCTTTCCATAGTGGTTGAATGAGTTTGCACTCTCACCAGCAGTGTAGTAGTGATCCCTCCTGGCTGCATCCCCCTCCAGCATCTGTTGTTATTAGATTTCTTGATCCTGGCAGTTCTAACTGGAGTGAGGTGGAATCTGGAGTGAGTTGTTTTGATTTGCATTTCTTTTATGTTGGCCCATCTTTTAATGGGATGGTTGTTTCTTTGGAGATTAGTTTTGGAGTGATTCAATTCTTTGAGCTGTTGATATATTTTAGATATGAGGCCTTTGTTTGTTATATGTTTAGTGAAGACCTCCAGGATATAGAAACAAAAGCCATATAACGTGTAATTGTTGTCCTTAATGTACTATGTTACTTCTCATCTCTTTCGCTGTCCCTTGGCTATCTCATATTGTTACAGTATTTCACCTTGTGATCAGATAGGGGCGGGGATGGGGAGAGAGCAATGGGGACCTAGACATGAGAAAGGGTATCAATGTATGTGAAGTAATGCACCTTCTATCTGGTGAATATAATGTAACCCTTCTATTAATCACAATAAAAAATACAACCAGGCTCCATCATAGGATGAGGCTAAATGAAAGGACCTCCAGGATGTGGAAACAAGAGCTATATAATGTGTGATTGTTGTTCTTAATGTACTATGTTATTTCTCATCTCTTTTGTTGCCCCTTGGTTATTCTCATATTGTTACAATATCTTACCTTCTTATCTGGTATATTGTATATACGTTTATTTGTTTGTTTGAAATAGGAAAGGAAAGGGGGAAAAAGATGAGGGGAAGGGGTAGAGGGAGAGAAATGGGGACAAAAACATGAGAAGGGGTATCAATGTATGTGAAGTAATGCACCTTCTTTCTGGCGAATATAATGTAACCTTTCTATTAATTACAATTTAAAAAAAAGAATTAAAGAAAAAAATAACCAGGCTCCAATGACTTGGTCCTGTAATCCTATCTACTCAGGAAGCTGAGATCTGAGGATAGCAGTTTGAAGCCAGCCAAAACAGAAAAGTCCCCCAATTGGCACTGTGTCTCAAAGTGTAGTACACTAGCCTTGAAGTAAAAGAGCTCCGAGACAGCAGGTAGACCCCAAGTTCAAGCTCCGTGACTGACAAAAAAAATGATAAAATGAATAAGGATTGGTTGTATTAGTGAATTAATATAATGGGTCAATTCATTTTAGATCCTTTGAAAAATATGCCCAAAGTTATAAATTATTTCTAAACTAAAAGTAAATTTTTACAGACACGGGTTCTATGTTTATTCAGATTTCCTAAGAAAAAAAAAAAAAAGAAGAAGAAATTGGGCCAGGAGTTTATCCTAATGGTAGAGTGCTTGCCTAGCATGCACGAAGACCCAGGTTCGATTCCTTGGTACCACATACAGAGAAAAAAAAAAGCCAGAAATGGTGCTGTGGCTCAAGTGGTAGAGCTCTGTCCTCGAGAAAGCCCAAGGACAGTGCCAAGGCCTCAAATTCAAGGCCCAGGACTTGCAAAAAAAAAAAAAAAATTGTGAGAGTATTTCTTGCAGAACATCTATAAGAATTTATTTTTCATAAATTGAGATTTTGTGACCTTATTGTATAATTAGTTTATGCTAATATACATATGTTGTTTTACTTTTATATAATATTTTATTTATATAATAGAAAGGAAATGTGACTAGAGGATTGATGGATATCTTTTCCTCATGAGGAATTGATCTTTGTGAATTTTATCTTACATATTTATAAATGTATGATCAAATTATTTTAAAATTTATAGAAATTTTAATTTTATGCAATTTTTTCTTACATCATTATAGACATACCTATACATACACACATATATATATATATACACACACATATATACACATAGAACCATGTCTGTCTAGAAATGTGGGCAGGAATATTCTTTATCAAAATTTCCATTAATATTAGACAGAAAATTCTCATACAGATTTTTGAGATCATTAATTCTTTATCAGAATGTAATAGTCCTATTTCTATTGTTAACCCAATCTCTGTGTTTTGAGTTATGTGCCTTGCAACGTGTCTTTGAAATAATGGTATTTTTTTATAAAGGAGCAATTTTTTGTACATTAGCATTTTGGAAATTCCTGGCTATGAGCAGAAATAATTACACAACATATGCTTTCTACTTTGTTTTCAAGTGACTGTAAGTGGAAAGGGTGTGATAGTTTTCTCTTTTATGATTTCCTCTAAATTTAAACCTTTTCCAAAGTATAAGAAATCGCTACATACATTTCAATTAATGTGTTAATTCTATAGCCATTTGGTTTTCAAATGCAATCCTGACTTTTTATGGTGATTCATTTTCCTTGTGTACAAAATAAAATCCTTTCTTAAAATCTCTCAGAAGCAATTATTTGTATATGTGGGTGTATACATGAATGAGAAAACTTGGTAAAAATGAGTGAATAAAAATGTTAATTTTCTTTTTAAGGATCAAACATTTGAATAAAAGGGAAAAATATTTTTGAGTCCATAATCTAAATATTTTTAAAGCCATAATCTATTTGCCTTTGAAATTAGGTATACTTGGACAAGTCCCCATAGGTGGGGTCTGGGAAGCAACAATACATTTATGGCAGATTTAAACATCTCATATTTAAAGATACAAGATAATTGAAGTAGGAAGGTCAGAATTAGGATAAATGGAGAGGATTTTGTGTGTGTGTGTGTGTGTGTGTGTGGTGTGTGTGTGTGTATGTATGTATGGTCCCCTCCCCTCTCTTCCTCTTCATTCTTCCTTCCTTTCTTCCACAATTTACAGTTGTTTCTTTACCCACATATTGATTTCATAGGGCTACCATACAAGTGACCACAAACTAGGTAGCTTAAAACAAGAGAACTATTATTCTCTTACAGTTCAGGAGACTAGATACCTTAATTCAGGGTTTCTACAGGGCCTGTTTAGTCTGTAGAAAAATATCCTTCCTTTCCCTTCCTACTTCTTGGTATTTGTCAGTATCCTCTGGCATTCCTATAGATGTATTACTGCCAATTCTTTCTCTGTGGTCACACGAAGATGACCCTGTATGACTCTTTTCTTTCAGTGTCTATATTTCCCTTACAAGAATGCCAGGCATAGGCTTAGGACCTACTCAAATCAACTTGGCCTCTTCTGTTTCTTCAGTGAAAGACTGTGTCTTTGAAATGGAATATTTTAGCATAAAGTCTCATTCACAAGTTATAAGAACATAAATTGGGGGAGGGCACATACATCCAATAACTTGTGTGACATACTGCAGGGCTGCTGGAAATATTAGAGATTAGATCTATGAGGCATTCCTCAGTAAGTATCATCCTTCTATTGATGAGAAATCAGTACAAATGAACTATTATGATGACTTTGTACTTCTCCCATTTTGACTTTCATCTTAAGCTTTCATAAATTTAAATGAGGAGATGACAATTTTTTTTTGGCCATTCCTGGGGCTTATACTCAGGGCCTGAGCACTGTCCTTGGGCTTTCCTCAAGGCTAGCTCTCTACCAGTTGAGCCACAGCACCACTGCTAGCTTTTTTTTCTATGTATGTGGTACCAAGGAATCAAACCTGGGTCTTCATGCATACTTAGCAAGTACTCTACCACTAAGCCAAATTCCCAGCCCAGGAGATGACACTTTTAAGTGGCATGAATAAGATTCACTGGCAGTAGGCTTTTGAGTCTAAAATTTAAGTCTCTGTAACCCAGACTAACTTTGGGCTACTGACAATCTTTTTCAAAATATAAAATTCTATGTCATGCATTCATACACTAGGTTATGAGAAACAAATTTAGAGCTATCTAAATTGAAACTAAACAAGAAGAGTAAACATTGAGTGGTTTTTAAATATAAATGCATTTTATTATAATGTGTAATGTATTATAGGATTTGGTGGGAGATCTGTGATATTTATTAAAATGGATTCAAAAATAATAAGAGGTATTTCTTGAAAGGGGATACAGAGCTATTATGCTTAGCATTCATTACAAAAGCAGTATGTTAGGTTTGGATGAGAAATGAATACTTAATACCTTTATAATTTGTTTTATGCAAATATGGAAGAGCCAGAAGACTTTTGTTAGGTATTTTTATTCTGAATTTAAATAGAAATGCCTATTTTAAAAATTTGGGCAAGTTCTTCCATTCCCACTCCAAAATTGTTTTCTAAGATCCACATGATTTCCTTCATACTGTTTTAAAGAAGGGTTTAATTTTCAAGTGATTTCCTTTTGCTTGAACAAGAATGGAACTGGTGTCACTTTATCTTTGGAAGAGGACTCAGTACTTTAAATAGTCCTATTTTATAAAAGCATATATGTAAATATCACATTTTCCAAAAAGGGCATTGCTTGCTTTTGTAGATTCAGCCCAGAAGAACAATGGACAAATTGCCTCTTCAAGCAAATGTTTACCCTATGACCACAATGGCATACATCCAGGATGCTGATCGCCGATTGACACTGCTCTCTGCCCAGTCTTTGGGGGTCTCAAGTTTGACTTCTGGTATGTGGTCTTTAAATTCTCTTTTGCTCTTAAAAAGTTTCAGCTCTAACATTTTGCCAAATGTATCCAGTTAGCCTTTCCAATGGAAACCTATCTGTAAAGAACCAGAGTAGTCATTTGAAGTTTTGTACTAGCACCATGAAATGAATTGCCTCAATATTCAGATTTAAAAAAAAAGGACCTAAGACACCATGTCACAATTACTTCTAACGATAACTGTAATGGCTTTTCATTGTGATAAAAAAAAATCTGGATGAAGTAACTTAAATACAGCTTTCAGCTTTCAGCTATAGTCATAACCTCATAGAGGAAGCATGTCATGAGAAAGAGCTATTCGTCTGGTGGTAGTTGTTAAACAGAAGGAAAAGGAGAGAGGAAGAAAGAAAGGGAGTGAGAGAAAGAGAACAAGGAGTGTGGAGACAAGTAGGTCCTTTATTGGTATGTCCCAAGTAATGAGACCTTTCAGTTATGAATGTAACAATGGAGTAATCCATTGATGAAGTTAGTACCATCGTGATTCAGTCAACTCAGTGTCCGTCACTGACTTGAGACCTAGACTTCAACATATAAGTCTTTGGTAGATATTTTATATGGAAACAATAGCAAGTGTTTACTTCTGATTGCCTGTTTTTGTTTTGTTGTTGTTGTTTGTTTTTCCAGAGAATTCTGGAATGTAAATATCCAAATTCAAAATGTCAATAACTTGCCTAAGCTTTCAAGAGTATGAAGTTGTAATTCAATCTTACGTTATTTCAGATGTGATGTGGCTCCCCAAAAGGCTTATGCATTGAAGACATTGTCCACAGTTGGTGGTACTATTAAGTAGCTGGATCTGACCAATGAATTAATTTGTTGATGGATTTATAATTTAATGACACTGTTGAGATTGTCTGGTGGAAGCTAGAAGGCAACATCTAACTAGAAGTAGTAGGTCCCTAGAGGCATTCCCCAGAAGGGCATACCTTGTCTCTGGTCTCCTCCTTTCCCCCTGCGTTCTGGATGACATGCTGCAAGCTGCTTTCATCTGTCACACCCTGGTGCCATGGTATTTCTATCTTGCTATAAATGTGAAAACAAGAGCCAAGTGACCACGGGATGAAGCTATAAACCACTTTGCTCCTATAAGCTTATTTACTCCAGTATTTTGTCAAAGTGCCAGAAACTAATTATCGCACATAGTCTTGTTGCTCTGCTTCCTCCTGAAAGAAGAAAGGGGGTAGAAGTGACATGGATGTGGGAATGAAGCAGCCAGAAGAAGCTGAAGTACTTTCCAAAAGAGAGAGAACAAGGTAGAGAAAGAGAAGATAAGATAGTACACACCAACTTTCATTAAGCTTTTGAGAGACTTTTATTAAATACATTCTCAGAATTTGTTTTCATATGTTGTCAATTTTCTTTTTAATCTATTAAGAATTGCTAAAAATCTCTAAAGGATCAGCTTTAGGTATGATGATGGGTGCAAAAACCTCATATATTCATATATATATCTTTTTTTTTACGCAGAGCTACTTTTTCTCTAGGCATCTACATCCATTGTACTCTTCCATACACAAACCAGTTGTTTTTTTCCCAGGTTGTTCTGTGGGCTTCTTTAGATAAAATCATGTAAATCTCCACTTACAAGACTTAATGATGGGGCCAGGAGCGTGGCCTAGTGATAGAGTGCTTGTGGAACATGCATGAAACCCTTGAGTTCAATAGAAAAAGCTGGAGGTGGTGCTGTGGTAGAGCTTTAGCCTTGAGAAAGCCCAAGGACAGTGCCCAGGCCCTGAGTTCAAGCCCCAGAACTGGGGGGGGGGGGGGAGTGGATGACTAATAATGAAGCTGGGCACCTGTGGCTCACAGCACAAGTGCTGAGACCCTTATCAACAATTAACCACTAGGAAACCGGAAGTGGTGCTGTGGCTCAGTGGGAGGGCCACTGCTCTACCCCTCAAGAGCTCAGGGACAGCATCTAGACCCACAGTTCAAGTCCAAAATGACTGATAATGAGTTCCTGTCACAGATGTCTGTGGCTTGGCCACCCTTTTCAGGGTATTACCATGGGCCAGGGATAGCCACTCACTACTTGTTCTTTAATTTTTTGCCATGCCAGTGTTGCTGTTTTTCACTTTTTGAAGAAATATCCAGAACTCTGTAATTTTAAGTGAAGCTCTCAATCTGTATGTTCACTTCCATAAAACCACCATTCTGTAGACAAATGTAAGCCATCTTAGTGATTCAACAATCACTAATTTTTTTTAAATTTTATTGTCAGGGTGATGTATAGTAGGGTTACAGTTGCATTTGTACGGTGGTGAGTACGTTATTTCTTGAACATTGTTACTGCTTCCTACGTTTTTCTCCCACTTTTCTTCCCCCATCCCCTCCTGAGTTGTAAAGTTCATTTTCAATGTATTGCCCTGTGAATATCACTGTTAAATTGGTTCACCTTTTTTGAGTCTGGCTTTAACTTCTCAAGTTACGCTCTAAACAGGTACTAGATACTAGATTCAAACAGTTAGACATCTTCTTCCTCTGCTTTTGCTAGAGGCTTTCAAATACCCATAGTATTTGAAAAAAGTAAAGCACAATCCAGTAAATCATTAAATGTCACACTTTATGAACTAATGTTTAGAAACAGGAGTGGAATAGAAATTTCCTAGAGGTTGATGGTAAGCTCTAGATAGCCCTGAGAATAGTGATACAGTGCTGGTGAGTATGTGTAGTTGTCATCAGAAGTAAGGAATAGTAAATATAAGAATTCTACTATTTACCTATTTACTGATAGGTTTGTGTCTTAGACACCTAAACCAAGAAGAAAGACAAATGAGTTAATATGATTACAAGAGTAATAGTTACTAAAAAAAAAATAGTTCAAAATTTCTTTTTTTTTAATCTGTTAGTTGTGGAGTGCTGTTTGTCCCCAGTGCCTACACAGCCTGGGTGCTGTCTGTCCCTGAGCTCTTTAGCTCAAGGCTAGTGCTCTACCACTGAGTCACAGCACCACTTCCAGTTTTCTGGTGGTTAACTGGAGATGAGTCTCACAGTGTTTTGTGCCCAGGTTGGCTTTGAACTGCCATCCTCAGATCTCAGCCTCCTGAGTAGGATTATAGGCATGAGCCACCGGTGCCTGGATCTTTTTCCTTTTTAATGATCATTAATACAAAAATAGATATGAATAATATACATGATTTTACAATGTAAATAGCTTTTCATTTCAAGTTTCATTGAGCATAATCTTAAATGCCTATATATATTTGATTCCAGTTTTAGTTTCTTCATTTTTCTAGCTTATATAACCTAATTAGTAGCTTAGAACTTAAAGCAGAGGAAATATGGAACTATTGTATACCAAATAAAGGAATTAAATATGACCCACATAGACCAGAGTACTAGTTGGACAGTGTCAGGTACTGCTAGCCATATCAAGAAGTGTCTCCAAATTCTGCAACTGTCTCAGAATTGCCACCTGTCTAGTAGCCTGGATTTCATTCAAACATCTTAAGACCTCTTAGCTATGTGTCTTATTACTGTATGTATATGCATTTCCTAATTTGCTTCATCAGCATTTTTATTCTAAGGGCCACTACTAGGAGTTCAAGAGAACTTGATTTACCCTGCAGGTAAAATTTTTTGGGGGGAAAGGTTTCTGTTAAGTGTTGATCTGTCCTGTTCCATTTTTAAACTTCTCATCACAGATGAATAAACATTCATGAAGAAAAGCAGAAATGCAATCCTGTTTTATGAACTTAGCATAGAGGCTCTGAGCTATTGTCAAAAAAAGAAAACCAGTGTTATCCATATCTACTTCCCTAGCTGATGATATCATACTTTCCTCTGGTAATTATCCTCAATGATTATATGTATGCAATCCTACTCAGCTTTGTTGTTGTTTGTTTGTTAGGTCAAATTGAAGTCTTCATGGATCGAAGACTCATGCAAGATGATAACCGTGGCCTTGGACAGGGAGTCCATGATAACAAAATTACAGCTAACTTGTTTCGAATACTACTCGAAAAAAGAAGTGCTGTGAATATGGTAGGAAAAACTAGTATGGTCTAGTGATGTGGTTCTTTGTCACATGAATTTGAAATGGCAACTTTGCACACATGTACACACTTATATGCATATGCATATACATATATATAATTTCCACTCCTGTTATGTCTTCATAGTAGATTGCCCTACATTCACAGCAAATTCCAATTGTAAATATTGTGTTGGATCCACATTTGGGTCATTTTATTTGTGCGTGCGTGTGTATGTGTGTGTGTGTGTGTGTCTGTGTCTGTGTCTGTGTCTGTGTGTGTCTGTGTGTTTATTATGAAGATACATGTCAAGGAAGCTAAGTGAAATTATTTGAAAGACATAAATTTTAAAAACTGGGCTTATGAGCTTAGTCACATACTCTGGAGAGAATTAAGCTTGATTGTAGAATTTATTCAAAAGTTTGAAGCCAGGCACTGGTGGCTCACATTTGTAACCCTTACTATTCAGGAAGCTGAGATCTAGAGGATTACAATTTGAAATCAAAACAGATAGAAAAATCCTCAGACTCTATTTCCAGAATAACCAGTTAAAAGCTGGATTAGAAGCCTGGTTCAAGAGGTAGAATGCCAAGTGAGCAAGTTTGAGGCCTTGAGTAAAGACCAGTTACTGGGGGGGGAAAGAATTAGTATTAATTGGAAAGTATTTATTAATTGGGAATTGATTGACTTGTTTGTAGTCTATAACCAGATATATTCCTCTAAACCAAAGTCCAGCCATGAGTGTTCAACGGTTTGGCAAAAGCTAGACTTTACCTGAGTACTTGATAATATTCAGCTGGCATCAGAGCAGTCTTCAGAGTTCCCTGAATATTACTGCTCATCCACATTCAAGGATCCTGCACATGGCCCTTTCCCTCTGTCCTCTGTCTCTTTTCTGCACTACACTATTTCCCATCAGTTTTACTTTTTTTAGCCAGTAGCTTCACCTTTTACTGCTTAGGGAGAACAACTAATAAAAAAGTTTTCCATTCCAGATATGACGTCTCCTTTCTTTTCCCATTTTCCTCCCTTTACTCTCCTATTTTCTTAGGCTAATTGCTTCACATGACTTGGCACTTGTCCCCTTTACTGTCCTGCAGATCCTTTGACAGTCCTCTCTTTTTCCCTCCCCCCCACCCCGTTGTCATAGCCAGCACTTCCTTAGGAGATCTTTTTCACTGTCTGTTCAGCAGTCTTTGTTCTTCTCATAAAATTAAAAGCAGAAAACACCTTGCACTTAGTATATGAAGGGTTTATTTTATTTGGCTTTCTTCTCCATCGTACATTGACAAAACTCTTGCCAGCATGACAATCTCCAGTGGGTATCTTCTGTCATACCTTCCCAAACTTTCTAATGTCATTTGACACTTACAATTGTTATTTTTTAAAACACTACCTGGCCAGTGCTTTACTGGTGACTTTCCTTCAACTTCTCTGGCTATTATTCATCTCTTCAGTTAATTATTTCCTCAGTCATAAAATATGTAGTGTTCAAGTTCTGGCCCCTGGCTTGCTCCATTTCTCATTTTAGATGCTATCTTTTGGGAGTATCTTCTCCCTCATGGTATAACCTGCTGGAACCCACAAATACATATCCCTAAATTGGTTTTACTTCTAAATTTGTTGTCGTTGTTTGTTTGTTTTTGGCTGGTTGTAGGACTTAAAACTCTGGGCCTGGGTGTTATCCCCTAAATTGGTCTTACCTGGCTCCTTCCTGATGTTCTCTTTTGTGCTTGTAAGTGTGCCTCAATTTTGATGTAACCCCACATTGCTCTTATGTTCTCCCTTAATTAACCATACAAGTATGGCCTTTCTTCTCTCACACACTGAGTAGAGCCCCCCTCCTAGGTAGAACCATCTCAGCCATTCATAATAGACATTTTCCCCTCCCTTATCCTTTTCCCACAATAGTAATCCCCAGTGCCTATTCTTCTCAGCCTAACCTTTCTCACTGTTTTCATTCACTATAAAAGGCAAAAATATTACAATGGCCTGAGAGCCCCTCATGGTATGTTTGACTCCTGCCTGTCCTCTAAGCATCTTCAATGCCTCTCACCATTTCTACTTTTGGTTTACTGCTTTAATCCCCCTTCCCCCTCCTTTTTCCCCCTAGGTCTAAGATCTTCCCATGCCCTCTTCCCTCAAAGCACTTTCATACATGCTCTTTTGCTCTGTTTTCCCAAGAACTACTAGCAGTAGTTGAGATCAGTGCTCACTTAATTAACTTCCTTGTGACCATATCATATCCTTCTATTTTCCCATGGAATCTGTGTATTTTGATTATTTGATCGGTCTGTTTTCTCTCCTTTTGGACCATGAATTTCTGCTTCACGGACAGATAGGTAGAAAATAATAAGACAGATAGACAGACATCATAGATAGATTTCATGAGTGAATACAAAAAACCTAGTGAAAATGCTATTACAGAACATCATACTACTGTAGTGCAATTTCCACTTACTGCTTTATCTCCATATGCATTTTTCCCCCATTAGATTCCAGGAACTTGTCCATTTCATCTCCAGGTTTCCCACAGTGCTAGGCATTCTATAAATAAAACACTAATTCATTGAATAAAATGGAAGCCTCTAATTTAAAGAATTCTTCCGGTGTTTTGAATTCTTTGGGAAAAAATAATTAATATTCATTTTAGATGTCAAGATTCATATGAGTTTCTTGAGGCTTCTAGTTTAAAGCAATTATTGGCAAGATAGCTTAGTTTTAACAGCTAAAACTGCATACGAACATCATTGTCTGAGTGTTGACAGCTACTCTCTCTTGAACCTCCTCAAAATATTTCTGGCTTAGATGTGCTTTTTCTCTATATTGATACTAATGTGTAAAAACTTCAGTTAAGTATGGCAATAAAAAAATCTATGTAAGATCTATAAATCTTTCACTTAGAAGAAAAATACTTTTTTGATTCCCATTTTAAACTCCTTGCATAAAGCCCCAGATGCTTGTAATTTTGATACCTAGGAGGCCAAAGAAAGAGGATCTAGGGTTTGAGGACAATCTGAGATTCATGCCTTGACATATATCAAACAACCTGGTTAGAATATAGCCAATTTAAATGTGTTCCAATGTTTTGATAATCCTATATTGATTTCTTTTACACAACTCTATATTCTTAAGTGAATTCCTTATACCTTTTGATGTCTAATGAAATTGACTTAAAAGGACAGTTAAGAAATATTATGTATCATTTTAACTTTTCTAGGAAATGCTTTTAACTTCTACTCAGACTAATGTACTGCTGATGGGACATGCAGTGAGAAATGCTTCCTAGAAAGTAAGGGGGTTTAATGGGAAGCCTTCAGCCTGTCAGCCTCATGGAAACAATCTTGGGCTGACTTGAGTCTTGTTCTCAGAGTATTCTGCAGAGAAACAGTGGAACCAAAGACTTGGATTGATTGGCACTTTGGGACATACAGAGATGCCAGTGGAAGAACAAAGTTGATCAGCAGTCACACTAATGATCAATAATAGGAAATAGAAAGCATTTGGCAGTGACCACTTCAAGATTTATTTCTTTGACTGTAATTCCTTACCACTTTCCTAGTGATAATTGGTATGGGAAAGGAGGCATAAATAGATTTAGAGACCCTACAAGCGCACAAGTGTTAAAGCTGTGTCATTTTTACCTCTGGATATTGGTTCTTCACATATTAGTAGAAACAGAAAGAATCTGGGACACAGCAGCTCCTAACTGTAATCCTCCTTCTATGCCAATCCAGGCAGGAATGAAAGTGGTACTGTGGCTCAAAATGGTAGAGCCCTAGCCTTGAGCAAAGAACCTCAGGGACAGTGCCCAAGCCCTGAGTCAAGCCCCATGATAGCCAAAAAAAAAAAGAGGGAAGGAGGGAGGAAGGGAAAGGAAAGATGATTAAAAACCCGTATGTTTATGTAAGGCTCAGGAAAGTATGGTATTCGAAGGTCAGCATATAAATGTGTCAGATCAAACTGAGTAAACAAAAATCTCTAGAAAAGACATCTTACTGTCACAAGTTTTAATTAGACTAAAATGCTTCTGATGTTGATGATCAGTTAGCTTAAGTGAGCATAATAAGGAGAATCAGGTAGGCTAGAATTAATTCTCACTCCTGGAATAAGATCTTGTAGCCCAGCAAGGCAGATCTCAACTCTTCATAGTTTGGATCCAAGTGTGCTAGAAACTCTTTAATGTCAAATAAGCTGCAGAGAGAAAGCTAGATTCACACACTGAAACCTTCCAGGCAACAAAAAACGAAATACTATTTATAGGACTAATATCAGTAACTACAAGGCTGATAAATCCATTAAGAGCTTAAACATATCATTGTTTACAACAAGCCTGCTTTCATCAATTTTGGATTTATCCTAAGGCTTGGAAGGTTACCTGTCTAGCAGTTGATCAAATATTGATAGTTCAACAGTTAAGTATCTTGGGAAGCCCTTTATTGCAGTATATATATACATGTGCGGACGGGAACCCTCAGTAGGACTTTACCCAGCTGGCCTTCAGCAGTTTACTTGTTAATTGTATTCTTACTGGTACTAAAATACAACTCTTACATAAAATTGGGTCTTATCTTGCAGAGGGCAGTTAACTTCCACTTCGCTAATTCTCAGAGAATTTGTATTCATGGCATTGCTTCTTTTTGCCATAACACCTTTCAGTCTGACCCTTGTTTCTTTAATCTAAAAGTAGCTAAGAGTGAGGCACAAGCACGCACATGCACAGTTAAATATAGGTGAAGTATAGATTATAAGTGTATGTACACATAGATAAATATAGGTATATAATGTATATCCTTATAATAAGTATATAATGTATATACTTATATAGTGTATATACTTATAGTATAGATGTTGTGTGTATTTGTATGTGTGTGTGCTGGCTTTTCCCAGCACAGAATCACACCACAGTATGTGGCTGACTTATGGGTTTGATCTGCAAAGGCTTTTTTTTTTTTTTTAATTTTCCATTCTCAGGGACTCACCCATGGAGATCCTAATTCTGGAGATCTGGGTGAGACCCAAGAATCTGTTTTGTAAAGGATCCAAGGTCATTGGTTGTGTGGTAATCCAGGTAAAGGACTGGCTGAATTCAGGTCAGAGTACTGATCTTCTTTGGAGGGTTGGTATATATGCACATGATTGATCAGTCATCTACTCACTGAAGTATCCAGGAATTCCTCCAAGAACAAAACTTGAGAGCTCTTTCTGCATGTGTCTTGACCTAGAATGGACTTAATGCCTCTCAAATCTGGGAAGGCAAGTGTTAGACTATTTTATCTTTTATTACTCAGACATAGTTTTTTCAGCAATCCTGACCTAGATCAAGAAGTCCTTTGATCTGTGAGCACATTTAAGTATCTTGTTGAAAATGTTCCCTTTGCTATTCATGTTATTCTACAAGTTGCATTAAATGACAGTGTTGTTGAGGAATACTATTTTGTATGCTTTATTTAATTTTTCTTTTTAAAAGAATGCATACGTTTTCATAAAACTCTTCCAGACCTAATCTTTTTTGTCAGTATCTTAATATTGCAATGTCCCTCTGCTGCCTTTAACTTTTCTCTCTCTCCATTGGTCTGATTCATAATGACATCTACTGTTAGCCTCTGGCATGATGGTAGTTGTTTTTTTCCTAGCACGCTTCTGTCCAATGTTAATTGGACATTCTGAATTTTAAGGTCCATATCTTTTTAAAGTCCCGTCTTTTCACACAGATAAGTAGCAAAGCCTTTGCAATCCTGTGTTACAAAAAAGAAACAAATCAGGAGTTATCCATGAAGTAGTCATTTAAAAAAACTTAAATTCACTTCAAATATAGCTGGTGATCAAAGGATATTTCTACATAAATTATGTTCTCTTCTTAGTTCTTCATGTGTCTACTTTTACTCATTAGACATCATAGGCTGTGGTTGTGCATAGGCATTGATTTAATTAATTTTTTATGTCATCAAGCATATGTGTACCCCTAACTGTGGTGTAGATTTATTTGATGTTTACACATCCAGAAATGTTACCTATCAGTTTATACCCACCATAGCAAAGACTAAAATATTTTTAAATTACATTGAATAATAATGAATTGTGTAAATGTGTGATAACTACCCAACTGCACATGTAATTATGTTCCTGTTCTTAGAATAAAAGAGTGACCCAGTTTTCAGTGATTTGTCAACTCATCTTCTTTCCCCACACTTTTCTGCTTGATAGGAAGAAGAAAAAAACCCAGTCAGCTATCCTTCACTTCTGAGCCACGTAACTTCCTCATTCCTGAACCATCCAGTCTTTCCTATGGTAGTCAAAGAAAAGTTCTCTTCACCTACCTTTGAGCTGCTGAGTGAATTCCGTCCATTAGTGTCATCACTGCCTTGTGACATACACCTGGTTAATCTGCGGACAATACAGTCAAAGGTATACTTCTTAGAATATGCTTTGTATAAGGAGTAAAGAGGAATGAGAAACACTGAAACGTTTATGTTTACTGTGTCCTTAGGAATGACTGAGGGCTCTTTATCCAAAATCGTAGTGTCTTTCAGTAATAGTCTAGTTTGGTAGATAGCCTAGTACTAATTTATTGGTCTTCAGAAATGTTCTATGTGATAAGAATATCAGAGATAACATATTTGCTTTGGTTTGGTTTGGTTTGGTTTTAGCAAGTGTTTATTTTACTATAATGCTAAAGGAGGGAGAGAGAGAGACATTTCCTGCTTCCTGCTTCATGTAAGAAATGAATATTGGTGACTCCTCATTTCATTATGAATTCAGAAGCTGAGTTTTACACCTAGCTATTCAGGAGGCTAAGATCAGAATCTAAACCTCTTGAATAGCTAGCAAAGCAAGCCTAGGATGTCTCAATTTAACCACCAAGATGCTAGAAGTAGGGGCCGGGAGTTTGGCCTAGTGGTAGAGTGCTTGCCTAGTGTGCACAAAGACCTGGGTTCATTCCTCCGTCCCATATACATAGAAAAAGGCCAGAAGTGGTACTATGGCTAAAGTGGTAGAGTGCTAGCCTTAAGAAAACCCAAAGACAGTGCTCATGCCCTGAGCCCAAGCCCAGGACTGCCAAAAAAAAAAAATAAGCTAGAAGTGGAGATGTAGTTGAAATGGTAGATCACCAACCTTGAACAAAAAAAGCCAAGTGAAGATTGAATGTCCTAGATTAGAGCCCTAGAATCAACACAAAGCAAAAGAAAGGAAAAACAGGTTGAAGCTGTCTTGATTAGATAGTAGGACCAGGTCGATCAGCTCCAGTGACTTTTCCATTTGTTAAGAGTTAGAGAATCACTATTTCTACACAAGAGGCTTTTAATTTTTGGTTCTTTTTTTTTCTACAAAATCATTGTGACTCAAAACTTTTGTAGTGAAAAACCAAGTATGTAGAAGAACGTTGGAGAAAGAATATGTGAGATTTTATTAGATATGAAATTTAATTGTTAGACAGCTTTAGTGCACATATATGCCCATTTTTGAAGTCAAAGGTTACCTTTGAGGCATAGATGGTTTCAGGATAACCTGAAGACCCCAAGGGCTTAGGGGATGGTTGACTACTCTCTCTTAGCCTCCCTTGTACATGACTCCTGGTCTTAAAATGTTTTGAAGTGTGTTTGTTTTCTAGGAACAGTTCAAACTGACTAGAGTCAGGGAATGTAGGGTACAATTTTCCCTACATAATCCAAGAATGGCACTTGTTTTCCAAATCCCTTTTTTTAAAAATGGTTCTTCCTTAACATTCTTCCTGCTATTGGTTTTTATTCCTATAATAGAAATTTAATTTTCTTTCTTAACAGTCCCATTGTCTACCAAATTAAGTTGACACCCTGGAACATTCAGACCATCTAGTCTAGACTGTACTCACTGCAGCCCCCTGGCATCCTCTGCTTCTGTCACCTATGTGCAGGTGAAGAGGTAGTCCACCCTTACTGCCTTCAGGCTGAGAGACTGACAACTGAGCTACCATTTGTCAAATATGACTGAATCAGACATCCCGGCATTAGGTATTTCATAAAGGAAGTTGAGAAATCTTACTGGGAAATCCATTTAAAGGCAGAGATGATGTTGGTATCCTGATGATGCTTGCAGTATAGGCCAAGTTGGGTGCAAATTGAGATGTGTAACATAGCGATTTCACAACTTGGAGATCTTACCAGAAAAAAGAAAAATTGAAATGTTAATGGCTCTCGGTACTATGCTGAGGCATAATCAGAACTAAATTTTAGGGATTTTTGTGTTATCACATTAGCTATTGCTAGTTCCTGTGTTAGCTTTTGACTTTTAGCACATACTTGTATACAAAAGTCCACTCAGAATACAAGGAAGGATAGCATCAGTCCATTCAAAATGACTTTTTTTGTCCCCTCACCTTTGAGAAAAGAAAGATAATTATTACTTAAAGACAAAGTAGGGTGATAGCCTTGAGCTGAAGAGCTCAGCAACAATGCCCAGGCCCAGAATTCAATCCCACTATAGACCAAAAAACAAAAACAAAACAAAACAGATTTCCAGTGTGGGCTTGATATGTGGCTTGATGGTAGAACATTTACCTTGAAAGCATGAGGTTTTGAGTTCAAACCTCCATACCAGTAAGAGAGGGAGAGGGAAGGAGAGAAGTAAAAAATGAGGTATTTATGTAATTCCATAGTTATTCTAAAAGAAGATAAAAATGACTCTGAATAAATTCAGAAGCTAAATCTAAGCATTTTAATTCATGTTCCTGGTTTTGTGTGCTGATGATAGCTCTCAGTTCAGTGTAGAAATAACAGATATTTATTTAGAGGTTGCAATTCATTTAATTTCTTGAAGGACTATCAAAATAGATGCCATTTTCAGCAGCACCCAAGGTCTATCTGGCTTATATCCAATTATGCATTTTTTCCCAACCATTGCAGCAAATTTATGACTGCCTGAGGGCTGCTTTGGCATAGGAAGGGCACATGTCTCTTTTTGCCTAACATCTCGGTTATGAAAAAGGTCCCATTGGCTAATCCCCCAGTCCAATCAATATCTGAAAATGCCTCAGTTCTAAATCTCACTTGGTCTTCCTCATTCCTTGTGGGTAAAAGGATTGTGTAGTTAGCACAGTGAGAGAGGTCAGGTTCAGGCTGGTGGTATGATAACTAAGAAGGTGGTTCTTCATTCCAGCAGCCAGTTTCAGAGTCACTGTGCCTAGATCATGGCAGGGAAAATTCAGAAAGTAGAGACTTTGACAAATATGCCCATTTCAAAGATTATTGTCCCATAGGTGTGAGAACCTCAAATTTACAATTGATGGGTCTTAAAAACTTTCCTTTTGATTTCAGAAATTGCTAAGTTATCCCTCTAAACAAGGGATCAGATATTAAATGAGTAAAATTAAGCCACCTAGTAGGTAGTCCTAATCTGTGCACTGTGTGTGGACTCGGTATTATTAGAGGTTTTATTTGTTCATTTGTTTTTTGATTTTTGCCAGTCCTAGGCTTAAACTCAGGGCCTGAGCACTGTTCTTGGGCTTTCTTCAGGCTAGAGCTCCACCACTTAATCACAGCTCCACTTCTGCTTTTTCTGTGTATGTGGTAGTGAGGAGTGGAGCCCAGGGCTTTGTGCGTGCTAGGTGAGCCGTCTACTTAGTGGTCATGTTCCCAGCCTCTAGACTTCTTAGAGTTCATAAAGCCACTTTTCAAACCTAGTTTGTCAGAATTGTTCCTATTTCGGTACATGAATTTTACATGAATTTGAGCATATATTGGTTTGTACCTCCTGTCTGTTTTGGAGAAAGGATTTGTAATCAGATGAAAGGGGGAACAGATGTCTTTGTAGGCCTGTCCACAGCATGCTATGCAGCCTAGCCCATTCTAGCTGCTGTCTGGGAATTTCAGTTCTTTTTGTTTCTTGTCAGTTGTGGGGCTTGAACTCTGGGGCTTAAGCACTGTCTCCAAGCTCTTCAGCTCTACCACTTTGAGCCTAAACACCACTCTGAGTTATCTCGTGGTTAATTGGAGTTAAGAATCTCACCAGACTTTTGTACTCAGACTGGCTTTGAGTCATGATCCTCCAATCTCAGCCTCCTCAGTAGCTAGGATTACAGGAGTGAGCTATTGGCACTTGGCCTGTCTGGCAGTTTGACGGCTAGCCTCCTCATCCGTGTGCTGGTTGTCCTCTCTTCTCTCGAATTGTCTTCTCTACATCATTCCCTTTTCTTTACACTGTCGAGGTTAGAAAATATAAAGAAATTTTTATAAAGGTTTGAAACAAGGGAGCAGAAACGCTGCTCAACTACATTGAATAGGAAGGGCATGATATTAGAAATTTAAAAGAGAGTATTGGCAGAGAGGATGCTGGCAAAATCCCATGGAAAGAGTGATCCTGAGTAAAAGTTCTAAAGGCTGGAGCTGCAGGTAACCTAAAATAGAGCTGAGAACATGACTAAGCATTCAGTTTGACTTTGTGGCACCTTTCTACATTACATTTTGAAAAGCAGTGTGAAGTTCAGGTCTTTTTCTTTTTCCAGATTATTTCCACTGATTTTATCATCTGATATTTTCATTTATTTGCGTATGCATAACACTTTTATCTCTCCTTAATAGCCTGTGAGGTTAAGTCTCCTCTCTATTTATGCCATACCTTGTCTTCTTATAAATGGTGATTTCAGGTTTTTACTTTGTTTTTTTCCTTTGCTATAAGAATTGATTAGTCCTTTATTGATCCTCCCTAGCTTCTGGAAAGGTGAAAATTAAGGGGAAATTTTTCCTTTGCTGCAAGTATCTGAGAACATCTATTCACCTTCCTTTATTTTCTCTCATCTTGTTGATCAGAACAGGGATAGCTATTATTGGGCATTTTAACAAGAACCTTCAAAAATGAGTTTCTACTGGTTATTTCCTGCCTCAAGACTCATAACGAAGTGTGACTTTCTAACCTTTCCAGTTGCCAGAATGCACTAAAGATAATGCTGGTAGGCATTTGCAAAGAATTCTGAGTGGCCCAGAGACATTTTTCCAGCAAGTATTTAGCAATACTTTAATCAAAAGAGAGAAACTTTGAAGTTCAGGTAGGAGATAGGTCTGGGGTGCGGGTGGGAGTGGCACCACACAGGTCTAATATCTGACTCTTCTCCAGAAAAACAGGTTTACTACAATTTACAGCAGATTACCTATTTGTCATCCTCATGATGTTAATGTACAAATCAATTTTCTTTCAGAGTAAGAATGAAATGGCACCAATTCCCACCCCATATCCTACCCCCATCCCCCATCCCTCAGGAGAGATTCTCATATGAAAGTGGAATTTTCAGAATGGGCTTTCAGAGGCAGATGGATATAAATAATCATATCTACACCTTCCTTTCTAAATTAATAGATATTTTGATGCTATGGTTTTTTCTCCACTGAGATCTTTGGCCAAATACTCCCCTCCTTTATTGAGTGGGCAGTAATAGGGGTTGACTGAGGGCCTTGTACTGAGGGCCTTGTACTTGCTCGGTTCACTTGCCCAGATGGTGCTCTTAACAGTTGAGCCATACCTCCAGTGCTGCTCTTTAATGGTATTTGGAAGACAAAATCTCAAAGAGTTTTCTACCACTGGCTAGTTTCAAACTGCCATTGTCCTGAATAGGTAGAATTATATCCATGAGCCACTAGCATCTCACTGAAATACTTTCTTTTCCTAGGTATAAGCCAGGAGCATAACCTCCTTTGGCTTAAGCATTTTGCTATTCCATATCAAATTAAGTCACATGACTTCATTGGGTGTCAGTGGCTCATGCCTGCAACCCAAGCTACTCAGGAGGCTGAGATCTAAGAATAAGTTTTTGAAAGCAGGCAGGAAATCCTTGAGGCTCCTATCTCTAAACTTAACCAGCAAAAATCCAGAATTACAGCTGTGGCTTAGGTGGTAGAGTGCCAACCTTGAGCGAATCAGCTAAGGGATATGGTGCCCAGGCCCTGAATTCAAACCCTAGTAGTAGCACACACACACATGTGTGTGCACACCTTTTGTAATGGATTTTCCATGAGACTACTGAACACTTCAGCCTCAATTCAATGACTCACCTGCCAGTATGCCAATATGGTCTGATCTATTTATGATTACACTCATCAGCCTAGTGCTTAGTAGATGTTTTCTTTTTCTTTCCTTTTCCCTCCAAATTTACTCTTTTCTTTTCACTATAATGTTGGTGAATGGACATACTCTTTCAAGATCTAGTTACCCTCTTCCAGAGCTTACAGTGAGAATGCTTAAAGGTACCTGTCTTCTTGCATGCATATTCAAGTTAAATTCAGTTTCCTACTTTGAAAAACAGTTCTCTTGGAAATAAAATGCCTAGACAGACTCTGAAACTAAAAAACTGCTACGTTGCCGCAGGTATTTTTGCTTGAAAACTGATACTTCCATGAATATTTGATTTTTTTAAAGAACTCAGGCAGATGATTGCTATTTCAGTTCGTCTTTACAAGTGATGTAATTTTAGTCCATAGAGAAAGTAGAATTATTTCTATTAATGAAAGTTAACTTTTATGATTATATCTCTACTTCTGTATTGTTGATTTTCTACTCTTTTGTAGAGCCCTAAGGTTTAATTCTAAAGCTGTGTTACTCCCAACTGTTTTTTTTTCCCCTGTCACATTCCTAATGCCTTAAGAATTCCCTCATGATCAATTGCATTGCAGAAGTTTTAGCAACACCTGCTAAACTCAAGTGAGTTTTAAGGGTGATCAGTGAATGAAAATGGCCAAACACTTTAGGTGGCAAGGCTTCTGAAAATATCTTAAATAAGAGTGTATCTAAATCTATAAATCTACAATGCCAAAGAGAGGAAGTTTATGAATAGGAATTTTAATGACCCACCTAATTCAAAGGCAGCTATCAAGGTTCCAGGTCAGTCCACAATCCCCTCCCTTGTGCTCTCTGCTCTCCCCTCCCCCCGACCCCAAGAAAAAGTCCCAGACCCTGTCTCATCCAATAAGGCAGACATGGCAATACATGCTTGTAATACATATGAGAGACATACATAGGAGGGTCTTATTTTCTAAAGCCAGCCTTGGGCAAAAGCTGAAACCCTATCCAAAAATATAACTAAAACCAAAAGAGCTGGGAGCATGACTTAGGTAGAACACCTGCCTACCTGCACAAGGCCCTAAGTTACAACTCCAAAAAGGATGAGAGGGGGAGTTTAATTTCTAACACTTTTGAAATAATTGTCTGTAGTACTTACTATTTCACGTTGATAGAAATGCTCATTGTTAACATACTAAGGGCATTCTATAAGCCAGAAAACAGAGCACATTGATTTCTATTGCTCTTTCATCTGGTTCCATTTGCACTTTGTGGAAAGAAAAACAACTAGTTTTGATGAAATGTTGCAGAACAAGAAGCCAGATGTTTGCCTAACTCTTAGCCCAGGCTCTGACCCACTGGTATCCATGGCTTCTCCTTGAACATACTCTGTCCTACCAGGCTCTTCGTAGTATTTTCAGTGGATTGGTCCACACAATGAATGTATACAGAAAGTAGACAAATATTTGCTGACAAAAAACTGGTACTTAGAAAAAAGATCCATTCCCATGCTTCCCAGCAAGCTCATGATTGAGCTTTCTTTGTAGAACTTCTAGGGCTCTTCTGTATATGATAAATGCAGAGTTTCCTTACTTGTTTTTTCTTCTGTTATCTGTGTGGGCAGGGTGAAATTTGTTGAAATGTCATTAGGAATCTGTATCCTATGATTTTTAACTTGCTATGTGTGTCACGTCCCATGATGACTTAAAAGCTATTTTCATTCCTTAAAAGATATTTCTTTCTTCATTTGAGCAAACTCTTTAACAACATTACTGCAAAATATCCTGTGAGACATCCCGACACAGGTTATTCCAGCCAAGAATTGTGAGGTGTGGGCAGCTTTAAACTGTTCAAGAAAGTTAAAATCAAATCAGGGGTGGACATACTAGCAGCTACTCATAAAAGATATCTAGAACATATTAAAAAGTCCAGTTCCTTAGTGGGGAGGTTCAAAGCTTGAGTATGCTTATGTCTGTGGCCAAGGAAGGAAGAAAGGGAGCATGTTTATGCTCATGTTAGTGCTGACAGAACACGCCTTCCCTTTAAATAATTATGCATTTCTTAAAGTACCAAGAATTACTTTTAATTAATTTTGCTTATTAGCATAAGCATATTTTACCTTAGGAAATGAAATTTACTAAAGCAATCCTAACTCAAAATTAAAAAAAAAACAAACCTGAACCAGTCATGGCATCATTGTTTAAATGGATAGAAGGAATATTGCTGAAAATACATATTTATCTAACTGTCTGATTATGTTTATTATTTTTCATGTTTTTTTTCTACCCAGGAAGAATAGATTCTGTAATATGAATTTAAATGATACATCAAGTAGACAAATGTGGGGTGGTCTTGAAAGTGATAAGCATAACTAATTCAATTTAAATGCCTCTTGTATAAAAATAATGAACCAATACATTAAAGATTAAGAATGTTAATGCAGTTAACAAAAAATGTATTTTACAAGAAAGCACAATTCATTTTTAAGAGATGAAGTATATTCAATAGCCGGTTAAAGACTAAAAGGTCAGGTGCATTTTATGTATCATGTATACATTAAAAAGAAGAAAGAGGGGCCCGGAGTTGGCCTAGTGGTAGAGTGCTTGCCTAGCATGCAAGGGAAGGAAGAAAATAAGATGACTAGGGAGGGGAAGAGAGGGAGGGAAAGGGGGACAAAAACATGAGAAGGGGTATCAAGTTTCAAGAAATCATGTACCTACCACCTGATGAATGTAACTGTAACCCCTCTATACATTATCTCGACAATAAAATACAATTTAAAAAAGGAAGAAAGAAAATGAAATAATCTTGCTTTAAGATACTTTGACTTAACAGTATGTAATATTGAACTTAAATCTGTGTTCCCCAGGACAGTGGGTGAACCAAGGCATGAAGTTATTTCACCTAACCAGTAACCCTAGAGCACATCACTCCTGGCTCTATGGGAGAGGGTTGTAGTGGGTGAAAAGGCACAGTGAATGTAGAACCTGGAACAAAATGAATTTTTCCTCCTTGCATTGCTGTGTTAGTTATGGTTTGGGCCTGATGGCATCACAACACTGGTGTGTAGTTTCTGGAATACTTGCTTTTATGTCCTGTTGCATATTGATGTTGCTCTTCCTTTGCAGGTGGGCAGTGGGTACTCCGATGAAGCAGCCTTGATCCTTCACAGGAAAGGCTTTGATTGCCGCTTTGTCACCAGAGGCACAGGGCTGGTTTGTCCTACAACTCAGGGAAAGGTAAGTTGCTTTTGCTGCCCAAGTTGGTCTGCTTTGAAATGTTCACCTTCTGTTAACAGTCCTGACAACAGGATAACCATTTATTACCTCTTCACTCACTCCTATCCCTCAGTCTGGAGGTTAGCCTAAGTCTCCCTAGTTTAAGAAAGCATTTGGCTTGGTGCCAGTGGCTCATGCCTGTAATCCTAGCTACTCAGAAGCTGAGATCTGAGGGTTATGGTTTAAAACCAGTCCAAGCAGTAAGGTTTATGAGACTCTTGTCTCCAGTTGACCACCAAAAAAAAAAAAAACAAAAACAGAACAGAAGAAATGGAGGTGTGGCTCAAGTGGTAGAACATCTTCCTGGAACGAAAATGTTAGGGGACAGTTCCCAGGCCCTGAATTGAAGCCCCAATACTAGTATGCACAGGAAGGGAGTGGGAGAGAGGGAAAAAGAACATGTTTACCTTCAGTCCCAGTCAAAGGCAATGCTTATCACCTCTCCAGCTTTCCATTTCACCCATCCCTTCCCCTCACCATTTCATCCTATCTTGATCACACAGACTCACATACCATAGCAGTTCAGCCATGGTAACCCCCAATTCTTCCATGGCTAGGAAATGTTTTAGAATAACTGAAGCAGACTAGCATAACAATAAGGAGTGGTGATATGAGCACTGAGACTGGACTCAATTAAAAAATTGTAGAGCACTATATAAAGCTTCGATCTGCTGATTCCTTTTGGGAAATAAATGTATGTCTAGATCTTCTGATTCATCCAGATTTGCATGAGCCAACACTCTTCAGGCCAAACTCAACATTTAGACAGGATATTGCTGGCTGGCCATCTAGTTCTGACTTCAAGTTGAGCTTGTGGCCAAAGACCTCAGGCTTTGCTTGGAAAGGAGGACTCTCCAGTTTCCTGCCCCTCTCTGAGCATGCTGTGTATGACTAGAGGAAACAGCCAGGCTGGTTCATCTCTTAGACAGGTCTGACCATCGTGCTGCTCATCTGGCTGGGCTTTCCAGCTCCTAAAGCCACACATATGTGTTCCAGCCTTACATGGTACAGGGCTGGAAAGAAGAGAAAATCAGGTAATAGGCATAAGTCTACAGGGTAGATTCCTTCTCGATAATTTTTGCATGCCTTTCCACAAAGTTGGACCCAAGGAGTACTGAAATTTTTTTGGGGGGGTATAATATTTGAATTCGGCCTTTCTTATTGATGATGATCTGAGTATACTTGGCTCTGAACATTCTAACACGGAAGTATTCGGTCCAAGGGGAAGGAGGGTGTAGAATATGATCCAGAGACATATTGAAATAACTTGGCAGGGTTTGTGTTTTCTAAATGATCTTTCCTATGGAATGGAACTGGGTAATATCACTTTTGTAGAAATGTGTCTGCAAATATCTTGGTTCGGGCCAGGAGTTTGGCCTAGTGGTTAAAGTGCTTGCCTAGCATGCATGAAGACCCAGGTTCGATTCCTCGGTACCACATACATAGAAAAAAAAAGCCGGAAGTGGTGCTGTGGCTCAAGTGGTAGAGCTCTAGCCTTGAGAAAGTCCAAAGACAGTGCTCAGGCCCAGAGCTCAAGCCCATAACTGGCAAAAAAATAAAAAATAAAAAAATAAAAAAAAAAACAAATATCTTGGTTCCAATGGGGGTGGGGAGACAGGGAATAGGGAGAACCAGCTACCACATTCTTAAAGGTATGTAATGACTAGAAGAATATTAAAAGAAAAAAATCCTTCAAGTCATCAGGGACTGTGAGGGCTTGTTTTCTTATAGATGTCCTCTCTTTTATTTAAAAAAAAGAAAAAAGTGGTCCCTGCACAGGATAAAAATTCTCCAGCAATATAGACAGTAATTGCAGAACACATGACATGGAATCACCTGTGTGTGCAAGCTTGTCTGTGCATATATTTCACCCTCCCCTTTAATTTTCCTTCAGAGTGACCTTCAATGTGGCATACATATTCTTCCTTTTATATACTATTTAATACTGAATGTATGGATGTCCTGTATTTTTTTCTTCAGGATTTATACTAATATACAAATATCTCTCAATTCCTTTTAGGTGTTGGTACAGAAACTTTTTAACAAGTTTACCGTTGAAAGTCTAACTCCCTCATCACTATCCTTGATGTATTCACCTCCAGAAGCCCAAAATATAAGTGAGATCAACTTGAATCCCATGGAAATCAGCACATTCCGAATTCGGTTGAGGTGAACCTTAATTTCAAATTTCAGTCGACAAGCATTGGCTTTTTTATACCTTTCTTGATTTGATGTGCAGTAAAGAAGCACATTATTATAGCTTCTGGTTACTGTGAGAACAAGAATTCTGTGATTTTTTTTTTAATCCAATGCCGTAAGAAAAGAAAAAAAGCCATGCTCTCTACCAGGTTACTTTTTCTTTTCTTTCTTTTTTTCTTTCTTTCTTTCTTTCTTTCTTTCTTTCTTTCTTTCTTTCTTTCTTTCTTTTTTTTTGTAACAGTCCGTCCCAAGAACCACTACTATGGATAGGAAATAATGCAATGAGTTGAAGATATATTCAAAGACAACCTCCGAACAGACTGTATCTCAGGTTAAATGCTGACTATTTATGTTTGCATTGGAGGTTGTGAAGAGATCCTTCTACGTATTTGTTATTTTTATAAAATTATTCATTTGACTGAAATGAAGTAAAAGGTTGGTGGATAATTGCTAGTGGCCAAAAGCGTTGCAATCATTGATGCAAGTCAGAAAAATCTCGTGTGGAAAAGTGCAATCCCAATGTTTCTGGTGAACATAGTTGATTTTCATTCCTCTTCCTGGTAAACATCTTGACCTTTCTTTGCCTGCCCTTTGTATTTCCAGGATAACTAATTTTGAATCATTCAGCTTCAGTGATAGGGGAGAAAAAAAAAAGAAGCATATTTTTCATTACTTGACAATGTGGGATAGGTGCAATTTATTCTATTGTCACTAAAATGGAAGAAGCAATTCCATAGGTACCCTCCTCCTATTTTAGGTACCACAAGGTGTCTTTTTACACAGCTAATTTGAATACAGGTGTTCTGAGATGGGGTTTTCTATTTTAAAATTACCATATCAAAATAAATGTGCCTTATTTTTTTATAAGTCTTGTTAAATCTTTTGGTGTCCATATTACTGTTTGGAAGCGTGGGAGGACTTGGGGAGGTTAGGGTTGGGGGATGGGTACTTTCTATGACACATAAATTTAGGTAATTTTTGCCTGCAATGCTGGCCACATTCTGATCTGTTTCATTAAATTTGTGGTGGTATTACTCTAAACATTTTGACTATTTGAATGTACTGAGATGTCAGAAAACAAAACAAGGAAGAGAAATATTGTTTAATTAAAATATGCTGCTGCCAGGGAAACTGCAACTTGAAACAAGGATTTTGTCATATGCAAAATCCAGATACTGTTCCCATTTCACAGTAGTTAACCATAGTGAAGAGATAATGCTTTAAAACAGACTCTGTTTTGAAATCCATGTTCATGTAGCACATCCTGTTGTATCTTACAATGGGTATATGTAAAGTCAGTTCTGAACTTTTGTATATGGTAACCTCAAAGTATAGGTCTCTGCTAATGTGCCATTACAGTACTTTTAATAAAGTTCGTGTTGGATCATTGTTTCCTTAATCTTAAAATCACAGCAACATTAGCCACCTTTACAATATTCAGTTTTAGAGATGAAACCATTCTTTGGATGTGCACAGTTTGGAAAATTCCTTGGTTGAGTTTAACAGAGTTCATATTATCTGACTATAAGCCACTGTTTACCTCTCATCCTTCCAAAGTCTTTGTAGAGAAATTTGAACCATTATTGTTTTACTATGTAGTGTGATTGTCATCTGGATTTTTCACTCAAGATGCAGCTCCTAAGATTACTGTTGTGTTACATTCATAAACTCCTTTGCCTTTAATAATTAAGTAAACAATACTAGTGTTGATGAAGATATTACAAGGGGATAATTTCATGCAATAAACATGAACTGTAAGTTTCCTCCCTTGCTTGGGGGAGGGGAGGGATACACAACTGAACCAACACAACCGCCACTTCCTTTTTGTGGACATCTACGTGCTTTAGGGTTGCTGGAAGCAAATCCCAGGAATAAGATCAGTATTCTTATTGCATCTTAATGTATTCCTTCCTATGGGAGCTCACTGTGTTCTGTGGTTAAGTGAGTGTGCTTAATCACTCTGAAAATTCTGATCAGAAGAAATAAAAACCTGATGCAATAACAGTGGTTCTGCCACTTCTGGGTGTTCAAGGTGGATATGTCCCTTGTCACTTGATGTTTCATTCAGTGTGTGTTGTTACCACCAGCTGTTCACAGGTGAGGCAGGAATTCCTTTTAACCAGCAGATTTCTGCTTTCTAAATGAAAGAGAGGATATCTTTGCTTTGGGTTCTGATAGTAATTCTTTTTTTTAACTGGCTAATTTGGTGTCTGGCACCACACACTTCAATTGTGACCTGTCTTGTAGTTGTTTGGTTAGGCTCTTTATTTATTTTCACAGATTTTCAGCTCTCCACACAGTAAGTTCACCACTTTCTCTCCACCTCCTCCTTTTCTGAAATTTTAATTTGGGGTTACAAGTGCATTTTTTTTCAGAACTCAGCATCCTTGTTTCCTACAAATATTGATTAAAACAAAAATGCTGTAAAATGTGTTGTAAAACAGTGTAATTATCTTCCCATGCCTTTATTGTACTTGTGCTAAAATGTTTTCACATAGCTTTGTCTGCAAGAAAATGTCTGCTTTCATTTTGATTATTTTGCTCACCTTGGAATCAACAGGTTTTGATATTTTCTCTTGGAAGATTTTTCTATCTTTGGGGGAATATGTAATATAAGATCTCTAATAAAAGATAATTTTATCCTCTGAATGATCCTCTAGAGTATTTTTAATCCTATTTTATAAACATGCATTGAAACATAACAAAGGAGTAAGGATCTGATCTTCATTCCTTTGTGAGCCCATTTTTTAAGTAATTGTAGAGATCCAGTGGGCACAAGTGGGAGTTTGGGAACCTTCCAGCTGCTGTGCCCACAGACCATTGTTGATCTCATATGGTCAAAGCCAGAAAGCACAGCTCAGGGTGGGATCAGGGCAATCCAGACCCCTCCCCAGCCCACTGACCTGGGCTACACACAGCTGCAGCACCTGTGAGGGAGTTGCTTCAAGACAGAGGTGAGAAAAGTTAAAGAGTAAATATTCTGGAGACATAACAGGTTAATCAGGTAAACACATCCAACTAGGAAATTTGGACTTACAGAAAAAGACATACAGTAAAAAGATGAATCACTGTACAATAGGTATACACTGAAGTGTAGAAATCCAGAGAAACTAGCAAAAATGACTTTCAGTGGGAAATAAACTAAATCCTTCAACAGGGTAAATAATTTTAATGTTAAAGTTAGTAAATTCTTGATTTAGGAAGTTATATATTCACAAGGCATCCAGCAAATCTGTGATATGAAACCAACTAAGGTGATTTATGATATTTAATGGGTAGATCAAATGAAGAGAGAATTAGCAAATACCACATTGCTACCCTATATCAAAGCAGAGCAGAAATGCCATAAGTTAGGGTTCATGGGCAAAAAAATCTTTCAGTAAGCATTGGCTGAAGGGACAAGAAAAAAAAAGGAAAATTTCCCCAGAAACTAATGTTCAAGAGTAGAGAGCATTAGGAATTTAGCTGTAGAGAAGTTGGCCGTGTCCAGGTTCTGGGTATATACATCTACTTCAAGATTCAGACTTTATCTGGACATTCCTGAGACTCCAGGGGAAAGAGCTCCTTTACCTAATGTTTATAAAAACTACCATCTGGTAGTACTGCCACTTGTCTGGCTCCTGATACACGCTAGTGATTGTGGTTGGTGTACAAAGTTATTTTGAATTGAATCACATGGGTAAGTACTGTTCTTCCTCCTAACCCAAGTCAAATAGCTTTTCCCTGGTTACAGAAGCCTATCTGGACACAAATAACTGCTGAGAGTAAACAAATGGAAATTGTAGATTTAAAAGTCTTTCCAAGAAGTAAACTAGGGGCCTGGAGTTTGGCCTAGTGGTAGAGTGCTTGCCTAGCATTCACAAAGATGTAGGTTCAATTCCTCGCTACCACATACATAGAAAAAAGCTGGAAGTTGCTCTGTGGCTCACGTGGTAGAGCTCTACCCTTGAGGACAGTGTTCAGGCCCTGATTTCAAGCCCAGGACTGGCAAAAAAAAAAATGAAAATACTTTGATCCCTTTTTTTCTTTTCTTTTTGCCAGTATTGTGGTTGAACACAAGGCTTCAATGCTTGATGGCAATGCATTTTCTCACTCCACCATGCTTCCTACCCTTGACTTGCAGTGTTTATTTCAAGATGGGAGTCTTATTTTTTGCCCATATACATCCTAGCCCATGATCCTCACACTTTATGCTCCCTGCTTCACCTTTGATGACATGCCTACCACTACTGCCACATCCAGCTGTCGGTTTGAAGGGATCTCAACATTTTTATTTTATTTTTGCCTGAGGGTGCGGGGGTTTCAGGGCTGGTACCACGACGATCCTCCTGAAACCTCAGGTATTTCTTCAAGGTTTGTCCTTCGGGGTTGCAAGATTGTTGCAGCCCTATCAATACTTCCATCATGTAATTTGATTTTAGCAAGTAGAGACCATATATCTTATCTATCTCATTAAAGACCAAAATCAGGGAAACATGGTAATGTAGCAAACCCAACCTGAAGGACCAGAAAGTTTTTCTCTGAAGTAGGGCTATTTCAATAAAGCTTTTTTGGTAAAGGAAAATGTCTACCTAAAAATGTGCTATCCAGTGTGGTAGCCACTAGCTATGTCTAGCTCTTGGACATTTGAAATGTAATTAGTGCAACAAAAGAGCCCAACATTTGTTAATTCACTTGATAGCAACATGTGGCTACCCTTGTGGAGCATGGAGCGTGACTAAGAGAGTAGAGCTTAACACTGAAAACGTAAGCTGATATTCTGCTTGAATCCTCCCAAGTGTGTTAGACTAGAAGCCTTTCTGTTACCTGGAGAAGTGTTAGAACTACAGGGTTATAGTCCTGATGCCAGACCTTCTGGGCCAGAATCTGCATTTTAACAAGCTCTTCAGAGAATTCTACTCACGAAAGCATTGGCTTGGCGTGGTCTTGTAATGTCTGCATGTTCAACTTCTTTAAATGCCAGAAAACAATCTTTAAAAAAAAAAAAATCTGCCTGCACTCAATTCCAAGTGACTAGATCACACCTAGCCTTCAGCCTTTGCCTTCTAACAGCTGCCCGCCTACAACCCCTTCTCACAGTGAAGCCAAAATGAGCTTCTAGAGAATGAAATTTAGAAGGCTTCTTTCTTCTTTGTGGAAAATTACTTCCTGTTAGCCTTGAAATAACGTAAGTGTATACCATGGCTCAAAGAGCCCTACCTGGCTTAGTCTCTGACCTTTCCTTTTACCTAAACCTCATTGTGAGTGTTTTAAGAAATCCAATTTTGACCCAAGTCAGTCTTGTTTTCTACCACACTCTTTGTTATCTCACTTTTTATGGTTTTGTCCTTGCTTCCTCTGCTTCAGAAAATCTGTTCATCTCCAGTGGCAGGAATTCTCTATTCTTTTTGTTTGGGCTCAAGTGTTTTCTCAAGAATTTTTTTTGGTCAGCTGATTTACAACACTTCCAGTCCACTTTACTGTTACCTTCTAGCCAGAGACTTACCACTTGAGCTATACTGCACAAAACAAGCTTCCTCCTCCTCCTCCTCCTCCTCCTCTTCCTCCTCCTCCTTCACTTCCTCCTCCTCCACTTCTTCCTCCTCCTCCCTCCCTCCTCTTCCTCCTCCACTGCTACTGGAGTTTAAAGTTAGAACCTTGTACTGCAGTTCAGGAAATATTAGTTCAACAATCTATTATGTAAAACACATGTACATGACATGCAACTGTCAAGAAACAAAAACCATAATTTTAGCAACTTCCTTGTTCAAAATGTGTCCTGAAGGCCAGAAATGAACACAGAATTGTTTCAAGTTAAACTCCTAACCCCTCAAAGAATCTGACCTTATGGAGACTGGACAAACTGGACTGTAGAACTGGACAAGTACTGTTCCTCCACCATCTTCCTTCCTGATGTAATTTAAATGTCATGGCCCTCAGCAGATGAATCATGATGGCTCTAAATGGATTCTGATCATTTCAGATCATTATGAGATCTGAGGGTTTCAGTCCAAAGCCAGCCAAAAGCCAGAAATGGAGCTCCATGGTACAGCACTAGCCTAGAGCAAAAAGAGCTCAGGGACAGCATCCAGATCCTGATCTCAAGCTTTAGCACTGACATCCAAAAGAAAATAACATTATTTTAGGCTCACACAGCAACATTTAAAGGCAATATTGAGAAAGCATTGATAGGACTATGGCAGAAATTATGCAATCCTGTCAACCTGAGTATGGAGTGAAAAAAAAATGAGTACAACTAAGTCTCTGATTTTTTGTGTGAGTGAAAAGAGTCACACATCCAGGCCCAAGACACATAACTTGTTTCAAAATCATCACAACCTATGTCTCTATGATTTTGAGCTGCAAAATGAACCAATTCCAATTTTCTTACCATATGAAATAGTAAATCACTTCACTTTTCACCCAAATTGAATTTCATACTATGTTAAAAAGGTAAAAACATTGAAATAGGCAGTCAGTTGTCACGGGCTTGATAGGAGCATGCTCCTATGATGCTGCTTTACTGAGTGTTGTGTATCCTGGACTGACTAATACTTGGTTGTTCAGCCAGATCCATGGAATATGTCCTTTTATTTGTCCCTACCTCCCTGTACATTCTCCTCAATTAAAAAATAATAGAACAAGCTAGCAAATTAACTAGAAATCCTACAGAGTGGGAGAAGATCTTCACTAACCATACAACAGACAAAGGCCTCATATCTAAAATATATCAACAGCTCTAAAAATTGAATCACTCCTAAACTAATCTCCAAAGAAACAACCATCCCATTAAAAGATGGGCCAAACACTTATAGAGAGTCTTCTCTGAAGAAGAAATAAAAATGGCCTATGGACACATGAAGAAATGCTTGACATCTCTGGTCATAAAAGAAATGCAAATCAAAACAACTCTAAGGTTCCACCTCACTCCAGTTAGAATGGCCATGATCAAGAAATCTAATAACAACAGATGCTGGCACTGTTGGTGGGAGTGCAAACTCAAACACTATGGAAAGCAGTATGGCAGTTCCTCAAAAGACTAAACATAGAGCTTCCCTGTGACCAAGCAATTCCACTACTTGGCATTTACGCAATCATGCAGAAACAAGGATATACTAATCCACTAGCACAACGATGTTCATTGCAGCACCATTTACCATAGCAAAGATATGGAACCAACCTAGATGTCCCTCAGTTGATGAGTGGATCAACAAGATGTGGTTTATACACAATGGAATTCTATGCTGCTGTCAGAAAGAATGACATCGCCCCATTTGTAAGGAAATGGAAAGACAGAAAAAATCCTATTAAGTGAAGTAAGCCAGACTCAAAGGAACATAGGCACAATGGTTTCTCTCATTTGTCATAATCAGTAGAAACCTTGGGCTCTCCTAGCAGAGATTTACAATAGAACAAAATCTAGATACATAAGGCCATGTAGTGTGACACTAAATGAAAGGACCTGCAGGATATAGAAACAAAAGCCATATAATGAGTGGTTGTTGTCCTTAATGTTATCTCTTTTGCTGTCCCTTGGTTATCTCATATTGTTACAGTGTTTCACCTTGTTATCTGATATTTTGTATATATGCTTGATTGGTTATTTGAAATTGGATAGGGAAGGGGGGAAAACAACATGAGAGGTGAGGGAGGGGGAAGGGAAATGGGGACCATGACATGAGAAAGGGTATCAATGTATGTGAAGTAACGCACCTTCTATCTGGTGAATACAATGTAACCCTTCCATTAATTATAATAAAAAATACATGAAAAAATAATAATAGAACAACACTTCATTAAAGAGGGAATTTTTAATATGTGAATTGATCACATGCCTGAAGATTGCTGTGGCTCTTTGGCATATATACTCAAAATGTTTTGATTTGATTGTGGAAATGGGTCTGGTTCCTATGAGACAAAGCGAACCTTCTGAATATCGAGAACAGAAGCATTGGGAGAAATGGAGACAGGGGCTAGAAGTGGGAGCCAGTGAATAAACAGTGCCTAGCTTCTTTGAAGGATGTCAACTAAGCACTTAACTTTTCTGATGCTTTCCCAACTAAATTTATATCATGGCAGGAACTATATGTGAATGCATTACTCTTTCAAAAGGATATATTTAAGGGCTTCTCGTTCAGCACAGTGGTCTTAGCTACCATGCTGTATCTTGTTTTCCAGTTATTATTATTATTACTATTATTATTATTTATACCTTAGCATTGGGATTCATTTTTATGATCCTAGATCAACATAACAATATTAGCAAAACCTCTGCCTCTTGGGTATGAATGCGTGACTCTTTTTCACTAGGGCAAAGGGGGCTCGCATTGGTTGATTTTCAATGCGTGATCTGAAGTTAGGATCAAGCCTTTATTTTTTGTTCAAGTCTCCTTCTTTGAACAGTAGTCTCAGAGGACTTGCCCTTCTTAGAGTGCATTTCTTTTCTAGATGTAGGACTGAGCTAATTCAGTTTAGCTATGTGGAAGTGAGCTTACCAGAAAAGTGATTTGACCCACGCATTTCTTTTGTTTTTCCAAATGGATTTTCCAAGTGCAGGTAAAGAGATTATTTTGAAGTGAAGATCTATTTCCTTAAGTAAAACCTGCAGATTCATCCTTATCAAATTTATGGTGTGCCTTTAATAGACTCTGAAAACAATCAATGTGTAGGTTTTTCATTGTGTCTTCACTCAATAAATGTTTTCTCTATTTGTCATTGAGTGGGATACCTATTCTGGGAGCTGGAGAGCAGGAAATGTGTGAAGAGTTAAGATCCCTTCTAATGAGAGACTACAAGACTCACATCCATGGTAGAAATGACAGATGCTCTGGGTGAACAAAGGAAAAATACTCTCCTATCTATAAAGATGAAAAGTTGAGATGGATGTATTTGTTTTGGTTAAGTCTGAAAGGATAAGGCATGGTCGGCTACATGTAGAAGAGGGGAATGTTTTGGCAAAGGGAAAAACTTTTATGCCTGTGAAAGTTTCATGAAGAACTATTATTAAAAGTTTGTCTGGAAATACTTTTGTGTAATGACTCCCTTTACTCTGCATGTAGAGAACAACTGATATCATACATGTCAATATTGATTTGCTTAAATGTTTAAGAATATGGGAGGAAAGATGTGTGTGTGTGTGTGTGTGTGTGTGTGTGTGTGTGTGTGTGTGTGTGGTTTTCAGAGAAGCATTAATGTAACTACACATAATTGTTTAATAGTTTTGAAAGAAAAGACAATCACATCTCTGAATTTATAACTCTTTTTCCACCAGAAAGTCTGAGGATCAGACCCTAGAACTCTGAAGTAATACAATGCAGTGACACATTAATAAGCAAAAGAGTACAGCACCATCTAAGCTACGACAGAACAATTTTATAGGGTATTAAAGTCGCTTCTTTCATGAACTTGCAGTCCGTCTATTTCAGGGCTGCCTCTAGGGTTTAGTTTGTCAACCATAAACTCAGGAATATTTGTCATTCACATAAGAGGTTAAAGAATTAATGAGACAGATTATTAAAAATATTTTAAGGGCCAGGAGTTTGGCCTAGTGGTTAAAGTGCTTGCCGGGTTCGATTCCTTGGTACCATATATATAGAAAAAAGCCAGAAGTGGTGCTGAGGCTCAAGTGGTAGAGCCCTAGCCTTGAGAAAGTCCAAGGACAGTACTCAGGCCCTGAGCTCAACCCCAGGACTGGCAAAATATATATAGATATATTTTAACTTTATAAGGATTCTATATTATTTTAAACTTCAGTAGAATCTCTTCACAATGCAATCTCTCAAGCCTGTGACATTGAGCTATAATAATGTTGAGGTTTTACAATTCAGTAAAAACTACATTTGGTGAAATACTGGGCCTCCTAACTGAATCCCACCCTGTCTATATGATAGGAAATGAAATGGATTTCCACATAGTTGTAGCCAAGACAGAAAGGGCCCAGCTTTGAAGGTGGAGCCTTTAGAGTAAAAATACCAAATTTTGCATTAGAAGAAAACTCAAGAGGCAGGGTAGAACTAGCGAGAAATAAAAAAACCTGTCCTTATGAAAAACCTCTAGGTTTTTCTCTGCATGAAAATGGAAGCTACTCAATATTAAAAAAGAAAACTTCTTAGCCGAATACCTTCTGTCAAGGAACAAATAGACTGCATCAATCCAGAATTTACCAAGGTTAACTGTCTTTCTCATGGCCATGCCAAGCCCTGGTAGTGAAGCCCCTGGAGGTTGCTGTCAGCGTGATGGTGACAGGCAGTCACTTGATGAAGCTTGAAAAGCAGTTGGGGTTGATGGCATGGGTGATTCTTGACTCATTTGCCTAGGGGCAGGAGGGAAAGGGGGTTATTAAATGATGATTTCTCTCTTTTCCTTTTTTTCCCTCAGAAAACAGGATTAGAAATAAACTAATGGTAATAACGAATACCAACATTTTTACTTCATTCTAGGTACTATCATTTAACCTTCATATCAATCCCATAAAAGATAGTCTTTTATTTTGCTCAAAAAAGGAACAGAACAGGAAAGTAAAGTTTGCTGAAATTTGATTCCAATCAAGCCCACTGCTTTTCGTAAGTAAAGTTATATTGATACACAATAATGCATACCATTTGTTTATATACTTTGTGTGGCCACCTGCAGCTATGAAGGTAGAGACCATATACACTTGAAAAGATTTACTAATGGTTCTTTAAAGAAATTATTGCTAGGGATGGAAATGTGGCCTAGTGGGAAAGTGCTTGCCTAGCATGCCTGAAGCCCTGGATTCAATTCCTTGATACCACATACACAGACAAAGCCAGAAGTGGTGCTGTGGCTGAAGTGGTAGAGATCTAGCATTGAGCTAAAGAAGCCAAAAGACAGTGTCCAGGCCTTGAGTTCAAGCCCCAGGACTGGCAAAAACAAATCACTGCGGACCTCTTGACTGCAGAATCAAGACTAGTAAGTAGAATCCCTGAGGTTGTTACTTCCAGGAATATTGTAATTATCTAACAGAATGAAACATGTGGTCCCAATAATAGAAAAAGCCCTATATTGGCATCTGGCAATATGAATTCTCATCTTAACCCTGCCAAATATTGCTATGGGACTTAAATAATTCACTCCATCTCCTAAGAAATCTTTTTTTCTTCTGGTCTACTCATGAAAGCCACATTGCCAAGTTTCCAAATTAGATGGCTTCCCAAACACTTTCTCTGATTTGCAAAAAGTTGTTGTAGCAGATGAAGTAAAATGTATTTTAACTGGTTCTCCATGGTAACTCTTCGAGCTATTTCCAAATAACCTTTCAAAGTCCTGATTCTCCATGTTTTGACTGTGACACCTTTCGGTGTTTGGAAATCAGAATAGGACGATCCTCTTAAGCAAAAACTTTTTTTCTGTTTTTCATTATTTTCATAAATGCCACTGATGCCTTCTCCTGAAACAACCTAAGCCTGGAAAGAAAGAAAAAATGTACTGATGATGTTCTCTGAGGGAGCTGAAGACTGCATTTGAAGAGGAACATAAAAATCCTGAAAGGATTATATAAAAATATTTGAGTTTCAAATCATGAATTGGCACCTGAAATTCGTGGCTGCCTGAGTTTCTGGATCAGCTCAACAAAGATGAGAAACCACTTTAAATCTCAAGAGAGCTAAAGTGTCCTTGGCCATGTATGGTTTAGAATATCAGTCCTACTACAGCTTTGCCTTGAAAAACACGGAGAAAGGATGCTTACTAGCTGAAGGAAGTACCTAAGCAGTGCTTTACACAGCAATATGTTTGACAAGAAGATTAGGGGTGCAAACTTTATCTTATTTTAACAACTTGTTAAAGAATTTGTGTTCATTTGGTGATCCCATCTTGACTGTTTTCTCTTAAGACTGTAAAGATTTGGAGTGGGATCAGAAGGAGGTAATTAAATGTATATCATTTTTTGGTAGTTGAACTTCAAATTTGAGTCCAAGAGAAACTGTAAGTGCATAGCTTGATAGAGAAACAGTAAAATGTTAGGGTTTTGAGTCCATTTTCTGAAAAGCAGCTTCCATGCTAGGTAGGACCAGAAGTATCCTATTGAATCTCTAGTATAGCAAGTGCACAACCTGCTTTCAGTTCGTTTGCTTCCAGTGTAAGGCACTTGTAGTGGGTTTAATAGCAGCTCCAAAAATGGTATATCCATTCCCCAGTCTCTGAAACCTGTAAATGGTACATATCTTACAAGCCCTTTGAGGATGGCAAAAGACCTAGAGATGATACCATCTTTGATCATCTGTGTTGGACCTAAATTCACTGATGTATAAGAGACTAGAAACAGAAGAGAGGAGGCATGAAGGAAAAAGGGGAGAAAAGAAGGGAGACAGCGCTATGGAAGCAGTACTTGGTGAGATGTGGCTGCAAGTCAAGGAATGCCAAGAACTATTAGAAATGCCAAAAGAAGCCGGAAGCATTCTCCCTGGTCTATGAAGAGGAGGTGTGGCCTGTCTGATTCCTCGACTGCAGACCTCTGCATCCAGATCTATGAGAGAACAAGTTTCTGATAACTGAGGCCATCCAGACAGAGGTAATTCATTACAATAATCTCAGCAAATGAGCAGTATCTAAAACCTTCCTTCTCCAATCTACCTTCTGATAGGCCCACCAGGACTTCCCTTCTCCAAGGAGCTACTACAGTGAGAGGATGAGGGATGATGGGAAATCCTGACAGGAAGCCATGTATCCAGATCATCAGAGGTGTAGAACTTCCTAAGAACTCTTCTCATAATTTGGTTCACTTTTTGAGAGGACTAAGCCACTAGCAGTTTAGAATACAACTCGGAATAAAAACAGGAAGTTGCTTTCAGTGATTTGTCTCCATTTCCCACAGAATGCTGCTCAGCTAGCTCTAGTCAATTAGAGTAAAGTCTGCTCAAAATGAAATCAATGGATATTTGTCACTAATGGGAAATGTGAATAGTTATTGCTTGTCAGGAATGTTAATTTTTAGAGCATTTTTGAGTATGCAGCTCAATTTTCACTCTCTAGTCTCACAATAATGCCACAAAGCAGGTCAGACAGGTATGATTATGGATCTTTGAAAGCTATGAAGCTCAAAGTCAGGGAGTTAATGAAGAAAGCCAGATTGAAAGACTGTTCTGATTCAGTGCTCTGCTTATTGGCTTACTCTGTAGGGAATGAATGATTAGATTCAATGGAGAGTTGACAAATTGAAACTGTATTTATCTGAAAAAAATGTTCTTACATGAAAATTGCAGAGAAAAAAAAGAAATATAGAGGTGTATTCTATCACACTCACAACACTTCTATAACAATGATCTTAGTATATATATGTGCATACCTATATGTAGTAAATGTATAGTAAAAGTTAAAAGCTAAATTTTACATTGATGGTAAGGAGATGATCATTCAACAAACAGCACAGTTTCTTCTTGGAACTGGAGTTCAAACTCTAAGCTTTCCTTGGCAGGCACTCTACCACTTGAACCACACCCAGACCATTTTACTTTTGTTATTTCTCAAAGAAGGTCTTGGTATTATCTCTGGGTCAAGCTAGACTGTGTTCCTCTGACCTATACTCCCTTACGTAATTGGGATGGCAGGTGCATGCTACTGTTCCTAGAGGTTTTGTTTTTTCTTTTTGCCTTGGCTTTGACTCATGGGTGGGTTTTATGAGCCTTTTCCCTGGGCTGGCCTTGAACTTCCTAATGTCAGTCTCCTAAATAGCTAGGATAACAAGTATGAACCACTGTGCCTAGCTCAGCATAGTGTTAATTAAGACAAAAATAAACTTGTGCATCTATCCCAGATGAACATTCTTTAGTACTATAGAGGAGACACAATTGCACATAGATGTGTGACTGTAAGTATAGAAAAAAAACAAGAAAATATTTGCACAATTGGGACTGAAGTTCTTTATTGTTTGTCATATGAATTTGAAATATATAAGGAAAAACAAGTGCTGCACTTGACTTCATGGAACTTATGACCCACAGTGAACAGGTGCTTTTGAATAGAATGAATATACAAAGGTCAAATTTGGATTTTATGGTAACGTTTGATGTGAATGAGTATATAAGGCTTGCTACTGCTAATATCTGAAGAATTTATTAAAAATCAATGTGGAATTGTTAAGACAGAAAAGCTGTAAAAGGCTGTAAACTGAAAATTCCCAAGTAAAGAAATAAACATTTAGAGAGATGTGTCTTCATGAATAATCAATGATATGCAAATAAATGCTACATAAAATGATGGGGCCGGGAGTTTGGCCTATTGGTAGAGTGCTTGCCTAGCATGCATGAAGACCAGGATTGGATTCCTCGGTACCACATACATAGAAAAAAGCCAGAAGTGGTGCTGTGGCTCAAGTGGTAGAGCTCTAGCCTTGGGAAAGCCCAAGGACAATGCTCAGGCCCTGAGTTCCAGCCAGGACTGGCAAAAAAAACATGTTTTATCTGTTAGGTTATCAAAGAATAAAATGAGTTATGATTTTTTTTTGCCAGTCCTGGGCTTGAGCTCAGGATCTGAGCACTGTCCTTGGACTTTCTCAAGGCTAGAACTCTACCACTTGAGCCTCAGCACCACTTCTGGCTTTTTTCTATGTATGTTGTACCGAGGAATGGAACCTAAGTCTTCATGCATGCTAGGCCAGCACTCTGCCACTAGACCAAACTCCCGGCCCCAGAGTTATGATTTTTTTTAAAAAACAATTACTTCTGGATTGAGGTAGGAAATTGGGTAATCTCACATACTTTGCAAAGATTTGAAGTGTCAAAACTCCTCTGCTTCACATTAACATCTATAATTTAAATATCTGTTCTCCTATTCTATGTCTTATTGAATGAATGTGTGTGTGTGCCCTTCCAAAATTCAAATTTAGGAGCCTTAAGTCCCAATGAGAAACTATTTGGAGACAGGACTGTTGAAGGAAAGTAGGCTAGGTGAGATCCCTGGGGGTGGGAACTTTATTGCGGTTATTAGAACCCTTGTAAGAAGAGGTAGCAGACACTTCCCTCTCTCCTCTGCTTCTCTTTCTTTCTGAAGTATATGATGACCCATGGAGAAAGCCACTTCTTGATGACAGGAAGATAACCTTCATCTAGACCTAACTTGCAAGGACCTTGAGCTTAAACCTCTAGCCTCTGACACTGAGAGAAATAAATGCATTTAAGACACCATCTTGTACTAATTTTCTATGGTGGTCTACTCAAACATTGTGTGTGTGTGTGTGTGTGTGTGCAAATGTGTGTGTTTAAAGTAATGAATAAGAGAAATGAGAATAGATATAAATATAGCAATACTTATCAGACCATTATATGAAACACATTGTATAATTTTGGAAATAAAATATTATTGAAACAGCCATATTTATTTGCTATCTTTGGCTATTCTATTGATACAGCAATAGGGCTAGATGATTGCATCAGAATACATGGCCTGCAAAGCCTAAAATACTTGTTAACTGATCCTTTATACAAATGCTTCCCAACTCTTCATCTGAAGATTAGATTGAAATCACAATTGGAATAGGTGGTAATTATATCTGACTAAAATTAGTATATATATATATGCAATAATAATAAAATAGATGATTTTATAAACATGTAAATGTGTTTTAAATATGTATAATATAATCCTTTATGTAAACTATATTCGTACTATTTACAGAGGTGAATACTTATGCAGGCCACTTCTTACAAAATTCTGATACTGTGGTAGGTACTTAAAGTTTATCTTATTATGGCTGGATGCGGTGGCTTACACATGTAATCTCAGCCTACTCAAGAGCTGAGATTTGAGGATCAAGGATCAAAAGGACCTGAGACTCTTATCTCCAACTAACCTCTAGAAAATGGAAAGTAGGGCTTGGCTCAAGGGAGGGCCAGAACTAGAATGTGAATCCACACTGCTGACCACTATACATATTCTGCAGAAACATTTGGAAAAGACAAGTATCAACAGCTAATTACGTTGAGGATAGACAATGGATTGAGAATAGAATTATACAGGTCCTTAATTCCTTACTATTGTGCCAACTAATAAAGACATACCTGTTTTAAAGAAAAATAATGTAGGAGAGAATTCCATCACCCTTGCCTAATGATAAACTAGTGTTTATCATTAGTATGCTGAAATACTATTGTATTAATGCAATATAGGTTGAAACCTGTTATAGTATTTAAGACCATTTTCTAATCGTTTAATTAATCATTTTATCAGAAATCCTATTTGGTTTACAAATGACAGAATGGAAGCTTAACATCAATTACTGTTCTATTGAACTTGAAAGACAGATGAAATGATACAATATTAAAGTTTGTGCTTACCACTGTAGATTTCTCAAGTTTTCCTCATTCAAGAGGATGTGACTATGACAAGTATAATTGTGATCCATAAAAGAAAAAACTTAAGTTGGAAATACATCAAAATTTAGACTTGGATGTAAATCTCGGCCTTGTCCTTTCATTATCTAGGTGTTAAATAACAATTATTAACCTTCCTAACATTTTACCTTATATTTGAAATGAGAACTTAGCCTTTATCTTTCTGTATCTATATTAAGTCTCCTGATATACTCAGTACTTAATGTTCATTCTAGCTATAGAGATACAGTGTAGGTTATCAAATAGAAAGTTAAATTGGTCATCTCAGATTTTTCTGTCCTTAGCTACAGTACAGAAGAAGAGTGGTTTTCTCCCACTCACAAGCCAGCAACAGCACCATCCGGACTGGATGTTTATCACTATGGTAACAACCGGGTCTCCCTGCTTCCTGCTCACTGTTTATTCTCCCATTTTCTCCCTTTCCTCAGAGCCAGACGCAGCTTTGTGGCTTCTACTTGGAAGTTCTGTGTTATTTTTTTTAAGAGAATAGACAAATTATAGCAAATGGTAATTACACATCATCTGTTTTTCCCTTTAAGTAAGATATCACTACGACTCACTTTAAGAAAAACAAATGAACCTAACTAAATATGGTACTTCCATTCCTGAAAAGCATATGATCATCTTGTTTGATGGAAATACATGTGAGAGGAGGTAAGATTTTCAATAAGCCTGATGAATTTGTTCACTGGTCTTGAATGGAATGCTATCCAGGCAGCTGTGAGAGCAGAGCCAGCTCTAGCAATGTGACTGGGGTTTGAAGATCTCTGGGTGGTTCTGCTTGTTGACAGACTAGATTGACACAGCTGAGGAGTGGGGAACAAACTTGAGAGTGTGAGATAGGGGCCAAATTGTATGAAAATTGTTACAATTAATCTCACATTTCCTAGAAAAAGCCATCAGTCCTCACTGTACCAAATTTCCTTGCCTTGAACATTACCTTGATGGCCCTTTATTCCTACTGTCCTAAGTATCTGCAGGAGACCTAGAAGTAGCAAATTAAACAGTATGCGGACCTCAAGAGTTCATAGTTTATGGGCCTACATGCAATGGTAACTCCTGCATAAATTATTTCTTAGCTTTCAGTTACCCAGAAGCAGGACTATTTTATAGAATTAGTGTTTTTGTAAATGTTAAGCAGGTATTTGTACCCTAAAAATCATATTGTTATGTGGCTCTGCACTTATTAAATCAATTTTCTTCATCATTTGTGAGGGGGAGTTAGAAAAGTTATTGCTTGGCTGTTAGTAGAAAACCATATTTAAAAAGAAACTTCACAGTGAGACCGTAGTATTGAAATGAGAATGGGGAAAAGGGGAATGTGTCGGTTACATTTGCCAGAATTCCATTTACAAATCAAACACTAAACCTAAAGAATCCGGATGGCTAATTTCATTAAAAGCCATATGAGGTAGAGAGGACTGATAGTGTACCTGAAAGGAAAGGAATTCCCTTATATTTCTGAGAGTGGGTGGCCGAGAAAAGTGAGAGAAAGAAAAATGGGTCATCGAAAACATGCATATCCCAGATCTCTGGCCACAGTGGGTATGTTCTTTGTTGGCAGTGTGGTGGCTGATCCTAGTCCATTTTCAGCATATCCTTATCACTGGCAGTGCATCCTCTCACATGGGGTCAGGATAGGTTTCCGACATATGTAAGCAATGAACAAACATAGAGGGCCGAGCTTTAAAGCTCACCCTCCCCCCCATACACTTGTTCATAGAAACATTTTGTCCCTGAAAAGAATGAAAAATAAATAGAGCAGTGGACCAGAAGAGGCCTTTACTTAGACAGAAGAGGTCAAGATGGTGGCCATACATCTAGAGCACAGGATTCAGCAGAGCATAGCAGCATCACATTCAGAGAGGGCAGGTGGGAAAATTCATAGGTGCAGTCAGTGTTCCCTGGGCACTGGACCAAATAATGTACAACCTATTGGAGACCAGCGAGGACTAGAGGATAATGACACATCAACCTAAGGAGGTTTCATCCATTGCATCGGTCATATATAAGAGTACGAGATGTGAATTGGGAAGGATGGGGTGAAGGGAAGAGAGCAGAATAATATTTAGGAGGGGACAGACTGACGTAGCTTTAAACAGCACATAGAGAATAATAAAGTCGGATCATTAATTCAGAGTATGTAACTTCTGAACCATGGACAGAGCTTTTTTAATACACAGAGAACGTCTTGGTTACTACCCAAAGGATGAAATACAGGATTTGCCAAATAGCAACAACAAAGAAAAGTAGAAATGCCTAATGGTAAAGCTCAAGAGCTTTATTGGTTGCTGGTTAATAAAATCTTTTAGCCCAATCATCTAGTTAACCCACAACAATGAATAAAACAAGTCTACTGCAACATGCAATCTCATAATGTTGGGGTGTATAATGACTGGAATCCTTGTTATCTGAGCTGAGTATGCAAGGAGGAAGTGGGTTTCAAATGAAAATATATCAATTAAGCACAGTCAAGTTTCTTAGGCATCATCATACATTTTGAAATGGTCAGTGAGCCATGTAGCAGATCAGAACAAAAGAGAGCATAACAATTGTTAGAGGTCTTAGAGGTTGTATATTGTCATGTGTTTCTAAATAATCTGTTATGGAATTATCTGAAATATGTTAAAGTACAGATGGTCCCTACGATCTACTGAATACAAATTTCTAGGAATAGGCTTGAGACATCATTTTAAATAGCAGATTTGTTTTATTCTCATTAAAGTACAGATCTAGTCCAACATTTCACTCAGTAGAGGAGAAAATTAAGGTCCTATAAAGCAAATGTCTTTGTCTTTATTACTCCACTAGTTGAGATCTAATAATGCCTATTGGTTAAGTCTGTTAGTGGATGGCGTCGATTTCTGTACACAGTATGAGAAAGATGAGAAGATCATGGAAAGATTGTTTCATCACCCCTATAACTCTCAAATGTCACTATTCAGGTGAATGTGAGAAGGTTGGAAACTCTTTAGCACTAATTTTGCATTGTAAATCCACTGACAAGAATTCTGATGTTATCATATACCAGCAGTGGGATTCTGGAAAAACTCATTTGTTACCCAGACTGACACATAGGACTGAGACATCCACTTCCTGCATGAAAACAGAACTATGTATGATCACAGAAACAAAGTCAGTCATTTACTCACAAATGTTATTATTCTTTTTCATTACTATTACTATTTGATGAGTTGATGGAGAAACGTTTAATCCACATCAGTATATTGCTCTTATTTTGTTTACCTAAAAGGGAAGGAAATTAAGCTTTCAGTTCAGAGACAATTTCTTTGAAAAGACACAATTGAGAAAAGATGGGGTTATCAGAGTCTCCATTAGTTTTACGCTTGTATATCCAGAATGCAATGAGCATTCCTCCCCTTGTATTTCCAGCAACATTTCAGGCTCTCCTAATTTTGCTACTCCTCCGTGGAATGTCTTCTCATTTCTAGAGGCATTCTATAGCTTGATTTCACCCTCCCGGTTATGTTCACTTTGATCTTACCATTATGTTGAACAAACAAGACTTTTAAGGGGCCCTTCAAAAGTCACCCAGCACTTTATTTCCTTAAGACTACTGTAAGTATGCCCACTCTAAGGGCAGTTCTTCTCTGCTTCCGTTGAAATTGTTAGCTGGTGCCATTGATTTTTTTTGGTCAGTCTTAGAAAATACAATACCTTTTAGTTTCTTTAATGTCTAGAGTAGTCTCAGTTCCATCACCTCAATACCCACTCAAAACTCTAAATTCCATTCAAAGGTAAATTCCTCTCCTCCTCTAGCATTACCTGTCAGACCCTAGGTGGAAAGATGAGCAGAATGTGATTGGTTTCGTGACTTTGCCAGTTCTTCAACTCTGCTTTCCTCTCCAACTCCCTGGAAAGATAAGAGAGAAGATAAGAGAAGGGAGGCACGGGAGCTAGGCCGAAGCTGTAATGGATTGGAATTGGTAAGGGAAGACGTTTGAAATCGACTTTGAAGCAATTTTTTGGGTCATATGGGGGAACATGCCTGTCTGTACATGAGCATATGGTTTTGCTAATCACTTGATCTTCCTCCTGCAGCCTCCTGGGTATCTGGTAGCACGCCTTCACGTTGGTGTGGAATATCTTCTACAAAAGACAGTCACATCCAACTTCCCGTTACTCAGGAGTGAGTCATACATCCGTCTGGTATCAGAAGTCACATCATGCACTGATTCACGAAAGCTACAATCCTCTCCACTGGAGGTGGAAGGCTTGAGATTCAAAACTTGCCAGAGATTTAATTTCAACAATCTCTTGTTCCTCTTTTGAGATATGCCAAGGGTTGCAAAATTGCACTATATCAATTACAAGTCCCACATCAATTTAGAATCTAGGAGAGGTTATGACCCATTGTCTTGAGGCCTCAGTCTCAACTGAGAGCAAGTCCCATTTTGCTTTACGGTGGATTCAGCTGGAAACTAGTCTGTGTATCTGGAGGGGTGGCGGTTTTCTAACCTCTGGGCTGTCATTCACCTCTGCCATTTCCTTATGTCTCCTCTCCCACTGGAAAATTCTTCCTCTTCTGGTGAAATCCCCCCAGAGTACCTTTTCATAACAGTATTTATTCTTTGATATGTGTGTGTTCGATTTAATATTTCTTTGCTTTCTGTCTTCCCATCTGCAAACCCAAGGACTTTTTAACTTTTGTTTCTGTCTATTTGAATAAAGATTCTTTTTGGTCTGGCTTACTTCACTGAATATGGTTTTTTCCAAGTCTTTCCATTTCCTTATAAACGGGATGACATCATTCTTTCTGATGACAGCATAGAATTCCATTGTGTATAAATACCACATCTTCTTGATCCAATCATCAACTGAGGGGCATCTGGGTTGGTACCATATCTTCGCTATGGTAAATAGTGCTGCAATGGATATTTTGTGTTAGTGGCTTCGTAAGTAAAATAAAAAAAAAATAAGCCTCATCAAGGAACTCCAGCTACTGGCAGAGACAGAGTAGCCCCTGTTGTTTGTTGCCTACAAAAGCTTGATATCAATCATGGAAATGAATTGTGTTGGGAATTCAGTTTGCCTGTTGGATTTTAGCTCTTGTGGACTTACTGAGTTCCATATCTTTACTCACAGTAGAACAAAGAAAAACTTGAAAAGAGATCTTTGGAGGAACAACACAAAAGGAACAGTGTCTTTTCCAGACTGAACTTTGTTTTTGAAATGTTTCAATTTGTGTTGGAAAGAAAACAACATAAATTAGTTAAACTGACATAGATGCAGAGCTGAAAGTTAATCAACACATTGAATTATAATTTTATCAAAAATAACATTTAGCCACATGATAAATATTATAAATGATTTCATATCTCCTCTAGATCCCCCAAAAGAATATCTTTCCAGACTAATATACTTTGGGGGAAAAGTATTGAATTTAGGAACATAAATATTTAGAGCAATTTTGATCAGATCACATATTTAAGGGTTTTATATTTTCACCATTAGTAATTCCCAACTTAATATTGCCAGTGAGAAAATTCTGAACAGCTGCCATTTAGAAATGTAAAATCACTCATGACAAATGTGCAACGTAAGCACCACAGCTCAACAAAACGAAGCACAATTTTTCCCTTCAGTCAGGGAAAAGATCAAGTTCAAGATTAGTTATGCTTTAAACAGTCCATTTGGGGAGGCTAATTAGAAGACCTTGAAATAGAAGTTATCAGAAAAAGCTAGCAGAAAAGTTTTTGTGAGACTTAATTTGTCCTCTGAGCAGACAAAACACCTGTGGAAAGAGCAGCCTGCCCTCATGCAAAATCCGGTTAAGAGGTTTTGAAGAATTTCTAATACATGAAGAAGGAACAAAACATAACAATAACAGATCATGAGATTGTGGTTAGGGGATTCAAGGTTGGTTTTCAAACTGTTCTAACAGGTGGGAAAATGAAATGCCAAAGAGATTAGTGACTTCAAAATACCCAGTTTGGGATTGTTTTCTTTGTTCCTAGGACTTCAAAAAGATTAAGAATGAATAGAACATATAGTGTTGATTCAACCAAACTTTTCACAGGAAATTGAACACATGAATTTTTAAAGAGTCTCTGCTTTCTCTGATTTAAACACGATAAGTTAGCCCTCTCTCTGCTTACGCAATGATATTTCCGAACACTGTTCAGGCTTAATTCCACATGCTAGTATGTGTAGGGTATCAATCAAAGGCAAAAAAAGTTATTCTTCTGTAAATTGTATTTACTTAAGTATCATTAACAAACATATTATTCAACAATCTTGACCTGATGCTTTTTCTTAACAAATTTGTATGAGAATCTTAGTTTCTGTAAAGTTCTTTTTTCAATATGATTTCAAACAAGGTCCTCTTCCCACCAAAAAACTTTTTTTTGGAGAAGGTAGGAATGTTGATCGTCTATTGTGGAAGAGTCTACCAAGTTAGTGATTGATTGTCCCATGAAATATCTTCAAACAGATTGCTGTAGACTTATCTTTTCTAAAAGATGAAGAAAACATCCTTGAGAAAAGACCTGTATCATAAATTAAGGCATTCTTCTTTCCTTTTCTCAGAGCTTCTGTTTCCTGAAGAGTTTGCAGCTCAGGCCTGAAGCAAGATGGGCCAGAAGTTCAGTTCTTAATCTTTATCAGTGTCAAAAACTTTCAGATGATCTATCAAAACTGAAGGACATGTACTTTCTCTTCAGGAATACAGTTCTTATGGGGGGAAAAATTCAGGTCTGTTCCACACTTATAAGAACAAAACTAAAGAGGTCTTCATAATGAGACTTCCTAGAGGGCCTTGGACCTTTCTCTGAACCCAAGGCAGGCTGTGCCACAGGCCAGGAGAGCTGTTTTGGGGTCCTATGACTCCCCTCTTCAACTGTTTCTTCTTCATCCTCATAATTGTAAAGGACAAATTGAGCCCTGGGCAGAGACATATCTTATGTATCCAAGTAAGTTCTGTAAGTACGTTCTTCTCACAATAAAGCGTCAAATCTCCACAGTCTCAGCCCTGAGTCACCTTGTTCATGTTTTACACCCACAGCCAGGGATGACAGTCAAAACATTAAACAACTCCTGGGATTGTTCTGTGGATGACTCAAATGGATCCCTGCCACAGGGCCAATGCAGGAACCTAAGACCTTCTTCCTACCTGGGACTGGAGGATGGTATCTGAGAGGCATGAGGGAGACAGCTGTGGGAGCACTGTGTGTATGTGGGCGTGGGAGTGTGTCAGTGTGTGTGTGGGTGGGGAGGAGTGGTCCTTCACTGCCTTGAAAGGAACATTTGCATTTTGGCGGTGACTACAGCTGTGCTAAGGTACTCTGCATGAAGACAGCCTGCTACCAAATCAGTGGGTGGCGATTATCATCTCTATTTTGTAGTAGAGAAAACCAAGGTTCAAGAAGGTTAAATCATTTTGCTGCCACTCAGCTAGAAGGACATAGGAAGAGAAACAAAAAGAAAAGCCAGGCTTGAGAGCACAGATTCTTCCCAGCTCTAGGAAGCATCTCTGTTAGCAGGCCCTGCATGTATGCAGCGTCTTAGTACCTGACCAGCTAAACCAAGTTAAGACATGATGAATCCTTCCTCATTCCATGAGCTAGACTTGGCTGGACAAACCTGCAAGATCTAACAGGAGAGCATGTCCAAGAAAGCTGGCCCCTGATCTAGCCTTACTTCTGATAGCTGCTTGAAACCATAGTTCTTTTGACATTGCTTGGGACCCCACACAATGTCATTGCTGGGCCATTTTTTTTTTCTGAGGTTGCTTTGGGAACATGAAATTGAAAATACATTCCTCTTCAAAAAATACTTTCTCTACTTTTTTCCTTTCTAAAAATCAATGGAGCCTGTAAAGGAAATGAACCATTTTCTTCTTCTAAAAATAATGTTGATTTTCTCTATATGCCATTATATATCATTGTAGACAGTTGAGTAAAACAGTGTTTTAAAATTATTTTTATCCCTACTATCTTATGTTTTACTGTCTTATGTTTATTTACATACATAGTCTTGGAATCAAACTTTTTAGAATTTTTTTATTTAAGAATTTATTAACATTGATTTTTACATCATATTTCAAATGACAAGTTTAACAAACAAGTGTTCAAGAAGGGAATCTCAATATACAATCACTGGGACTTAGTTTTTAGAACATAATCAAAATTAGGCTAAGGGTTTGTATGTTATAGAAACATTAATTTATGAAATAAAACATTATGTCTATAGAGCCATAGGTTTTTATGTCTATATAGTTATGTTTATATTTCCATTACCATATCCATAGCATTGGGTATGCAAATATTAAGTCCTCGCTCTTGTACTCTTTGGATTTAATAGCCACATATTAAGGATACCATGCACCTTTTGTTCCTTAGGTCTTGACTTGTCTCACTCAACATAATTCGCTCTAGATTCATCCACTTCCCTGCGAATGCCATTATTTTATCTTGTCTGTTGGCTATGTAGAATTCCATTGTATATGTGTACCGTACCACATTTTCTGTAGCCATTCATCTGCAGTAGGGCATCTGGATTGTTTCCATAGCCTGGCTATTGTGAATAGTGCAGAGATGAACATAGCTGAGCAGGTGTCCTTATCTTGGGTTATGATGTTCAGGGTAGATGTCCAGAGGTGACATGGCAGGATCATAGGGAAGGTCAATTTTCAGTTCTTTTTTTTCATATATTTTTTATTGTAATTAATAGAAGGGTTACATGATAGTTGCCAGATAGATGGTGCATTAATTCCCATACATTGATACCCTTTCACATGTCTTGCTCCCCATTTCCCTCCCCACCACCCCCATCCCTCATCTTGTTTTCCCCCCTTCCCTATCCAATTTCAAATAACCAAATACAAATATATTCGATATATCAGGTAACAAAGTGAGATACTGTAACAATATGAGATAATCAAGGGACAGCAAAAGAGATGAGAGATAACATACTACCTTAAGAACAACAATCATTCATTATATGGCTTATGTTTCTATATCCTAGAGATTCTTTCATTTAGCGTCCTACTACACGGCCTTTTGTATCAAGGTTTTGCTCTATTGCAAATCTCTGCTAGTAGAGCCCAAGGTTTCTACTGATTATGACAAATGAGGGAAACCACTCAGCCTAAGTTCCTTTGAGTCTGGCTTACTTCACTTAATATGATCTTTTCTAAGTCTTTCCATTTCCTAACAAATGGGGCAATGCCATTCTTTCTGACAGCAGCATAGAATTCCATTGTGTACAAATACCACATCTTGTTGATCCACTCATCAGCTGAGGGATGTCTAGGTTGGCACCATATCTTTGCTATGGTAAATAGTGCTGCAGTGAACATTGTTGTGCTGGTGGATTTAGTATGTCTTTGTTTCTGGATGACTCCTTGGCACAGGCCGAAACATTCATAATAAGGACCAAGAATCACAACAAATCAGAGAAAGGCTGGATAAGTGAGACTGCATTAAACTGCAGAGCTTTTGTATGGCAAAGGACATAGCTAGTAAACTAATCAGGAAGCCTACAGAGTGGGAGAAGATCTTCACCAACCATACAACAGACTCATATCTAAAATATATCAACAGCTCAAAAAATTGAATCAATCCAAAACTAATCTCCAGAGTAACAACCATCTCATTAAAAGATGGGCCAAAGACTTAAAGAGAGTCTTCTCTGAAGAAGAAATAAAAATGGCCTATAGATACATGAAGAAATGCTCAACATCTCTGGTCATAAAAGAAATGCAAATCAAAACAACTCTAAGATCCCACCTCACTCCAGTTAGAATGGCCAGGATCAAGAAAACTAATAACAACAGATGCTGGAGGGGATGTGGCCAGGAGGGATCACTACTACACTGTTGGTGGGAGTGCAAACTTGTTCAACCACTATGGAAAGCAGTATGGCAGTTCCTCAAAAGACTAAACATAGAGCTTCCCTATGACCCAGTAATTCCACTACTTGGCATTTACCCAATCACCCAAAAACTTTTTAGAATTTAAATGCTATTTTTGTTCATTTTTATTGGACTCATAGTGAGAGGTTTGACCATGAGAATTCCATACCTGCATATAATTTATTTTGGCCACAATCACTACCTCTTAATCTTTTTTTATTCTTTCATCTACCTCAAAGTTATTTTTAACTTAGTAGAATTTGCTTTGTTTTGTGTGTGTGTGTGTGTGTGTGTGTGTGTGTGTGTGTGTGTGTGTGTGTATTCATTCATAGTACTACGGGGTTTGACTGCAGAGCTGAGCCATTGCTCGGCAGGCACTATACCTGGAGTCATACCCCTAGACTTTCTTTTTTTCTTTTTTCTTAATAGGATCTCAGTTTTTACCAGGGGCCAGCTGGACCAGGAGTCTTCTACTTTTATTCCCGCCACAGATGGGATGGCAAGTGCATGCTAGCATGCTCAACTTTTTGTTGATTAAGTTCTCACAGGCATAATTTTTTTTCCTCCCAGGCTCATTTCAAACTATGTTTTTCCCAATGTCAGATTCCTGAATAACTAGGATTATAGGTGTGAACCAGTATGACTAGTTTGTTTTTCTCTTCGTTTCTGAAAGGAAAATAAAGCAAATTGTGAGATTGTTTTATGAGTTCTACTTCTGCCATGTTTTGTCTCATTCTTGGCAGCACTAGTAAATGCAAAGATCTTCTTAAACTGAGAGATGAAAGATGAAAGACAGTCTTTTCTTTTTAAGAAATCATTTAGATTTTATGCATTAGTGATTTTTGTAACTAGGCTTACTATTTATACCTCTTATTCACCCTAATACTGACTAGACACCATAGAGTAATGATGATTTCTGTGTTTTGTTTTGTGTATGTGTGTCAGTACTGGAGCTTGAACTCTAGGTCTTTTGTTCTCAAATTGATTTTTTCCATTCATGATTGGTGCTGTACCATGTAAGCCATGCCTCCAATCATGGTTTCTGTTTTATTAATGACAACTTGGGCTGAGGAAAGAAGCCTTAGCCTGGGAGTTTGCCTATGAAGTCTGGTGTGAAGGCTGAGCCTGTAGACTGCTAAGCTGCTTCTCTCAACCTCTGTGCCCTCCTTTTTTCTTTTTGTTTAGTCCTTTGTTTTATTTTTTTTAATGGGCAGGGTAATGTATACAGGGGTTACATTCATCAGGTAGTAGGTGCATTACTTCTCACACATTGATACCCTCTCTCATGTTTTTGTCCCCATTTCTCACCCAATACCCCCTCCCAATCATCTTGCTTCCCCCATTTCCTTTCCTATTTCAAGTAAACAAATAAACATATATACAATATACCAGGTAACAAAGTCAGATGCAGTAACAATATGAGATTAACCCTGTGTGCCCTGCTTTTTCTGCCTTACGCTTCCATCTAGTGAGCAACATCCTGCCTTTTCTATATTATCAATATTCAGCTTTATTAAGTATAAGAAGAAATAGACAAAGTTTTAATTCTTTATTTTTGTTCTAGAAAGCTGAAGTTTCTTATACTCTACAGAGAAAAATTGAAAAAGGTGAGCATTTCTAATTTTGAAGTTATTCTTTATCTTATCACTTTATTTTAATTTTTGCTATCTTGAAGTAGTTTGCAAAGGAATTCCTATTTAACAGAGCAGTTTATGAATTCAATATATCTCAGTCATATCACCCTTTCAATATTCTTACCCATCTCTCCGCTAGTGCTGCTTCCTTCTGCCAGTTTACTTTCCAGGTTATAAACTGGCTTCTTCCCGTCTTCTCTTCCTGTTTTACATTTTAAAATATTTTATTATCTTTAAGAAGTTGGACAAAGAAGTTGGCATTCAACAAAACTGGTTATACATTTTTATTAATTATATAAAATAATGGGTTATGACATTTCCCCCATGCATACTATTTTTTCAAACTGATTCAGTCTTTTCATGTCCTCTTTTCTTCTTCCACTGGTCCCCTTCACATATCTATTTTTTTTAAAAAAAAATCTTAATGCTGCATGTTTAAGGAAAGGGATATATTTGTCTTTTGAGGACTGGCTTATTCTCTGAACATAAGCATAATCTCCATTTCTATACATCCTTACCTTGCAAAAGACATAAATTTGTTTTTCTTTATGACTGAATAACAAACAGACACACATATAAAATCAAATTTTATCAAGTCACCTAATAATGTGCATCTGGGTTGATTCCATGGCTTCCCTGCTGTGAATAGTGCCACAACAGACACAAGTGTGCAGGTGTCTGTATTGTGCACTGCCTTTGATTTCCTTGGGTATCTGTCAAGGAGTGGTGTAGCAGATCATATGAATGAAACGTGCTTTTGACATTCATTTTTCTCTTTGCCTCCAGAACTAGCATGAATTCATTGAAAAAGGAGGAGACATGGAGAGGAGCCAATATACTTCAGCTACTTAGATTTAACCACTGCTATCTTTGGGAACATTATCTAATTCTGTCTCTCTCTCCTCCTTCCTCCCTCCCTCATTTTCTCTCTCCCTTCCTTCATCCCTCCCTCCTTCTTCCTCATTCTCTTTCTTCATCCCTCCCTCCCTTCCTCTCACACACATCTGCCTAGTATATATTAGCATAGTTTTTAAACTGCTCGGTAACTTGCAGCCCAAGTCATTCAATGATCATGTAGAAAATGATATGAAATGGATGCATAGTCTTTCATTCCATGAATTAACACAATTAAGTAAACAGGTTCATAATGTTGGACATTTGAGTTTTCCCAATATTGTCGTTATAATTAATTTCAACCATGACATAAGGAAATTCATTCATTGTAGCACTGACTACAAGGGAAGCTTAAAAACTTTGAGGCACTTGAGTAACCCCCAAACATCTTCAGTCCCCATGTCACTATAGTGTGCCATAACAACCACAGGCTTCACCCTCCCAGTCACCCAGCCCTTCCCCATGCCATTCTGTTAGTACATTTCTTTAGAGCCTGTTTTCATGGTCATTTCTGGCATGGTGCTTGAAATAGGAAAGGGATCCAACAATTGTAATGGGGAAGACAAGGAGGAAAGCAGGAGATGCGGGGGGGGGGGGGGAGAAAAAGCTCTCCAGGGGTCCGCATGGATTTGTTGGAAGTTAATACGAATGCTCAGTCTCTCTGTCTTCTCTGTCTCCCTTTCTAACTTGGAGCCATCCAGGGTCCCAAACTGCACTGCCATTACTCAGAAGGATCTGGAATGGATTTTAACTTGTCTGCTTACTGTTCTCCCTCCCTGACACTACACTCTATATGCTCATACTGAACAGCACAAGATGATTTTTATTGTCAATGTGATGGGCTTTTTCAGGGCTAGAATCATTTCCCATTAATGATGTGACATTAGCAGCTGATAGATTTAGCTTCAGCCTGAGGAGCTAAGTCCAGCTCAATCATCTGAGTTCAGTGATGCTGTAACTTAGTTCAAAAGGAGTGCTCAGAAAGCAGAGCTGTCAGCTGCCTGCACAGTGCTCCTTAGATAAGGCAGGCCCATTCCCTTGGATTATTTTCTGAGCATAATGTGTTCACAGCAACTGTCAAGACTCATTGCTTACAGAAGACAAGGACCTACCTTAAGCCAGCTTAAGTATGAAATGAAATCTATGTCGCTAATTCACATAAATCACACAAACCAAGCTGCCAGCAATGTGGAGTTGGGTCCAAGCCCACAGTGTCTCAGCAACCCAGCCCTCACTTTTCTCTCATCTGTCTCCCTGTGTGTTCATTCCATTCTGAAGCAGGTTCTCTTTCTCCATGGCAGTGTTAGCCATTGCTGATTCTCAGCCTCCCAGCTTAGCAACCTTGGAAATCATTTTATTTTCCTACTTTTTCAACAGATGAAAGCCAAAGTCCTATGAACTGAGACTTAATGGCCGGTTTGTGAATCATCTATCCAGTGGAATGTTCTCACTGCCAGTTCCAAAAAGAATATCAGTCAGTCAGACTCAACTATGTTGTCTGTAGATGGCTTCTGAAAGGGAACTCATGTCATGGTGCCAACATTTGCCCAGATAGTTTTGATAATTAAGGTTGTTACCCCTCCAGTCTCCTTTCCTCCTCTTCTTCTGACTTTGTTCTAAGCAGGTGATTTATGACATTTCCTAAAGCCAGAGCTGCTATCAAGGTAGTGATTAAATTCTGTGACTGATGATAATAAACCACAATGATAACTGGAAGAGCCATGAAATTGTCTTGAATGCAAGTTAGCAGAGGACTGTGTTCTATGCAAACCTTAAGGGTTGGAGCCAAAGTGAACATGGGGTAATTGCACCTGATAAGTATAACAGTTATAGCCCAATGGTAGAAAGAATTGTCCCCCTAAATGTCTGCTCCAATCTGTAGGAGCCAGTCTAGCATAATATGTGTAGAAATGCCATAGTACTGCTCTGGCACTAACACTAACTAACCATGTGTGCAATCATGGGCCTGCAGGCTACCTTTGTGACTATGGAGCCTCTGTGAAGTCCCATACAGCTCCATACTCAGAGCATCCTCAGGCCTGGATTCACTTTCTGCTGTTGAGATTTTAATGACTTTGAAACCAGGGGACCAGGATGTTCATTGATTCTGGGCTCTGAAAATTATGTAACTACTTGTGCAGGCCAGAGTCCCTTAGGTCCTTCTGTAGGACAGGAAGAAGGGACCTAATGGATAGGGAAGGGAGGAAAACAAGATGAGGGGCTGGGGTAGGGGGAGGGAAATGGGAACCAAGACAGGAGAAAGGATATCAATGTATGTGAAGTAATGCATAGTCTGTCTGGCGAATGTAATGTAACCCTTCTATTAATTACAATAAAAATATATGAAAAAAGAATAAGGGACCTAAAATCCCTTATTAAATTGAAATTAAGTGAGTTAACTCTTTTAAGTAAAACCAAATATGTTTTTTTTTAATTAAAGAACATCTGAGATGGACTAGAAGTATGGCCTAAAGGTAGAGTGCTCACCTAGCATGCTGAAGACCCATGCTCAATTCTTGATAACATAATTAGAAAAAAGTTGGAAGTTGTGCTGTGGTAGAGTGCTAACTTTGGGAAAGCTCAAGGATGTTGTCTAGGCCCTGAGTTCAAGCCCCAGGACTGGGATTTTTTTTTAAAGAACATCTGAGCATATTTCCTATGTCAATGTGCTGTGTAATTCTTTGGAAAGTCATAGTGGCAATCATATTCTAAACATATTGACCATGAAGCATTCATCTCACATTTATTTATTCACTTATCTATCTTTCTTACTTATGTGTATTGATTGTAGAAGGGATGTCATTGTGATTTTCCATACTTTTATGTAATGTACTGTGACCAAATTAACCCCTCTCTCCATTATCTTTTCTTTTCTGTTTTCATACATGCATGATTTACTTTGATAACATTCCTTCTTCATCTCCCTGCCTTGTTACTGTCTCATGTGACAAACTGAATACATTTTGGAATATGCTGGTCTCCATGTTTGTTTAGTATAGGGACCTATACTTTCATATTTCTTAGAATGAGTCATCTGAACAAATTCACTGTTTCTCTCTTCTAATGTTTTTTGAGTTTACTGTAATGTCTTGCTAAATCTTGTAAATTCTTATTTTTCCCTCCAAAATTTATCTTGACTATATTTACCTTTATATCTGTAGTTGCCTTGTTTTCAAACTGTGGTAGGAGGCCACTGCCCAACTCAAAATCCTTGCTAAGTGAGAGAAGAGAGAGAGAGAGAGAGAGAGAGAGAGAGAGAGAGAGAGAGAGAGAGAGAGAGAGAGAGAGAGAGAGAGAGAGAGAAGAGAGAGAGAGAGAGAGAGAGAATGGCTTATAAGCACTGGGCTTTATGAGCATCTCCAGCTTCTTGTCAAGCTGGCCTGCTAAATGCTCCTGTCTTCGGCCACCATGAATTTTTGAGACTTTGAGACTTTCTTATTAACCTCAAAGCTTTTAAAGGAAAGAATGTGTCCTTGTTTTTCAATGGCTGGTTCTCCCTCAATTTTAGGTGTCTACAAAGACAAACTCAAACAAACAAAACGACAACAAAAGAAGCCAGGTGCTGGTGGCTCGTGCCTATAATCCTAGCTACTCAGGAGGCTGAAATCTGAGGATCATGGTTCAAAGCCAACCTGAGCAGGAAAGTCAATGAGGCTCTTATCTCCAATTAACCACCAGAAAACCAGAACTGGAGCTGTGACTCAAAGTGGCCAGAGGAGTAACCTTGAGCGAAAGAGCTCGGGCATAGCACTCGGGCCCTGAGTTCAAGCCTCATAACTGAGAACATCAACAGCAACAAAATCCCATAAAACAATTCTTTAAGAGCTTTCTTGAACACTTTTCTAAGGTAATTGCCCCACCAGCACCACCAGGTGAATATGAGAAGTGAGTCCTGGTCATTTAATTCTTAGTGTCCACACAAGATTTAATTACTTCATTTATGTGCTTGTTGGCTTACTCCTAACTAGATTAAAAATATTTGAAAGGGATGGAGCCAAGAGTTTGGCCTAGTGGTAGAGTGGTTGCCTAGTATGCTGAAAGACCTGGGTTCGGTTCCTCAGTACCACATACTAAAAGAGCCCAAAGTGGGTACTGTGGCTCAAGCGCTAGAGCTCTTGCCTTGAGAGAAAAACCCCCAGGCCCTGAGATCAAGCCCTGGCAAAAAAGAAAATATTTTAAAGGGAAGAAGTATGAACCTCTTAAATCTCTAAATACCTTAAATTTTAGAAAATGCTTAGTACATAGTAAATGTTCACTAAATATCTGCTGTGCAAATGAATGCATTTCTAAACATTTGTATCAAATGACTGTTCCATTTTCACGATGTCGTCTCTGATTGCTCCTTATCAGATACAATGACTCTTTTGTTCCAATCCCTCTTTTGTTACTCTTTTTCTGTGCCTCTTTTAAGTTCTTGATTCACACTTTTTGGGCTATTTCTAGGTTTATCACATCGCCGAACTCCTCAAATTCCGGCAGCAGTATCTCACAGATGTCTGCAGTCTCCACCTATACTTGGCACAGAATTGGTGCTTGATAATTCTGATTGACTTGATTTGAATGAAAGACCTTTCAGTAGAATAGGCAACTAAAAATTGTTAAAGAGATTTATGTAAAAATAAAACCACGACAGGCAGTGAACTCCTTGCCAAAAAAACAGGCACTTTTCCCAGCCATTTTAACAGTCTTGGAGAATGGCCTAAACACCAATTCCCACTGATACAAATCAGCTTTATTAAACACTCCCTGGGCTTGCCTGTGAGATGGATGACATGTGAGTGGAGCCCTGTCAGGGAGTGGGAAGGATGTTCACCTCGGGGGCTCCACTGCCCCTGGTCCTAGAGAATGGCCTGACATGGAACCCAGCAGAGAGAACCTATAGTGGGCATGATTTTCTCTGAGCCTTCCAGGTATTTTCTCCGTTTGAAGAAGAAACCTGAATTTCTCTGCATAAGTAGGGTTGCAATGAAGACTTCTAAAAATAAGGATAATGTATCTATTCTGGAACTCTCAAAGATGAAAGCCAAGTACCACCCTGGGTTCCTTTACTTTCACCTGGAAGAGAAATACAATACCTGTTTGACAACGTTTTCCTCAGGATGAGATCATTGATGATGGTGTTAACTCGTTTCTTTTCTCTCTTTCTTTTTCAGGAGAAAGCTGGACTTGTGATCTCAAGGATGGAACACAAAAGGAACATGTTTTGAATTTGTGGCAAGGAAAAAGGTTAGATATGAGGATCTGTATGTACATGTGCATGTGTGGAGCTCATGGGTACACGTATTACAGGAGAGGAAGCTTTTTCTCACCACTCTGCACTTGATGTAGTAGGCAAGCAACAACCAATTAGTATCTGTGCACTCAGAAGAGAATTTGATTGGAGACTTGATCTCAGTGTGTATGGAAATTACTTGCTGAGGTATTTGAGTTTCTAGGAAGAAAAATTCCATAGCTTTAAAGGTGCAAACAAGAATCTTTTTTTTCCCTCAATAAATGATAAAATGAGTTTGATCTGAGCCAATTGATGGATAATGGGAAAAAGCACACTTTCTTTTTAAAAATATGCTTTCATAGTCAGGGCAAGAAATTCCCTTTGATAGATCTGAAGAACTTTTCAGGTCAGTCACCATCATTTATAAAATGAACTTGGAAAATGGATGAATAAATTAGTATGTGAAACTTCAAAGCTTCTGACACATACTATGCAGTAGGCCAACAAAAGAGGGGTAAATTACATTAAGACTGTCATTTTTACACCTTCTTGCCTTACAACCAGTTCCTGAACACAGATGTGGGGGGAAAAGAGCTTCCTTAGGCAGAATCCCTTTGGATAGGGGCTCATAGCAGGCTCAGAAAATCTGTGAAACATACAATGTTGTTTGTTCTTGTGAATGTGATATGATAAGAGCTCACCTTTGGAAATGTCCAGGTATGTTATTAGCTGGAATAATAATCCCATAGTTACCTGACTTTGGTTTGGGGCGGGGGGGGAGGGCGGGGAGACTAGCTTCTGGAACATTATCTGTAGGCCTGAGTCTTCTAATCCACATCTTTAGTATTTTCTCAATTCTTCCCTCACAAATAGGCAAGGGATCTAAGAAAATCAAAACTAAAGAAGATAAGCCAGTGATGCTCAGAAATTTACACACATACTAGGATAATGAATGAGAAATTTGGGAGAAGTCTGTCTAGAGATAGCTATCATTGAAAATAGCTGCTTTCAAGTTTTCTTTAACTGACTTAAATAAGACATAGAATATAACAAATGTGTAATCCTTTTGTCTTATGTAAGTTGTAGGAAAATATATGTATCTGTTATCCATACAAGCTTGTTTACAAGTATGAGATAATAAAAAGGGAAATATGGCCAGCATTCCTGACATTTAACACTACAAAGACAAACACAGTAAAATTATAGGTTAAGGTTCCAGAACATTAATTGCTCCTAGAATCCTCCCCAACTATTCAGTTGTTGTTTCTCTCCTCCATGTCCCTTGCAGTCACATCAGAGCCATTTGTGAGACGGGAGAAAGGGCATAAGATGAAGTGATGGAATTTCATTGAATGGAGACGCACATTGTCATGGAGTGAAAACACAAGTAAGGAGCAGAAAGAACTCAAGATGACTGGGTGCTGTTGCAGCCCTTAATGGCTCTGGTATTAGCCTTTTTTTTTTTTTAGCAATAAGTAGTTCACCTCATGTAAATACAGGACAGAGTTCTCTGAAATAGTCTCTGAAGCTTAACGAATGGATTTGAGCCTGCTTATGAAAATGGCTGCATAAATATTTTTCCTTGCCCATTTCAGAGCATGCTAATCAAAAAGGCTCTTTGAAAACAATATTTTTATCTGCACCTCAAATTCATCCATACCCATTAGCTGCTCAATTAGGCGAAACAAACTTTTAGTTGCATGCCAGGGGCTTTAATTTAATTTGCCTGGGATAAGCATTTGGCCCTAACTGTGAAATCATGTATGTGTGTGTGTGTGTGTCTGTGTGTGTTCTTTTAGAAATTAAACCACAGAAGTGAAATAAAAGCTTTAAAATACAACTTGTAAATTGAATCAGATAATGGTTCATTTTTGTGTAGAAAATTTGAAAAGATTTAATAGTGAGTCTACAAGATGTTAATTGAGAACATTTTGTGATTGGGTTGCTTGCCTTTCAGATTCATGTTTTCTTACTGTCATCTTGTAGACTCTAAAGTGGTTCAGGTGACAACAGTTCCTGAAGACAGGAGAAACATTTTGCTTGATTTTTGGCTGGGTTGGTGTTTATTTCAAGCAAAAACTGAGAGAAAGGAAGTTGTCTTTACAAATTTTAGCCTGATGAAACTTTTGGATTCAAAAATGTAAATTTTATTAAACTACTTTCCAGTTATCATATATTTTGTGTATGTTTAAAAAATATATTTGTGGGGGCAGGAGTTTGGCCTAATGGTAGAGCACTTGCCTAGCATGCATGAAGGCAGGGGTTTGATTCTTTGGTACCACATACAAAGAAAAAAGCTGGAAGTGGTTCTGTAGCTCAAGTGGTAGAGTGCTAGCCTTGAGAAAACCCAAGGACAGTGCTCATGCCCTGAGTTCAAGCCCCATGACTGGCAAATATATATATTTGGCATGAATGCCAGGCAAAAGAAAATGATTACTTTTGGAAGCAATTTTCAGGCTGTTTTAGAATCCTTTCATCCATATCTAAGATATAATTCTTACACAAGAATTGTGTTAATTCTATCCAATTAATTATGAGTAAATAAAGTAACTATACTTAGCATCTATAATATATGTGGCATCTTTCTCAAAGATTAGAAAAGTCCAAAACAGGACCATTTCCATTGTGTGTTGCTGACATATGTGTTATGAGAACATCAAGAAATGTAATAGATATTATGTCAAGACCCTAGACTATGAGCACTGGTTCTGATACAGATATTAATTGTGACTTTGGACAAGTCACTTGAAATTCAGATGACTGTGTTCTCTTGTCTTTGTAATATGTAAAAAAAGGGTAAAGAAATATAATTTTTCTATATCCCACAGACTGACCTGACCAAACATGAAAGTGATATGTTCAAGTGAGAAAAGGTGCATCCAGGATTGAATATGAACAGTGAGATCAAAAAATAAATGAATAAATAAAATTAGATGGACAGATAATGTGGTGGTAAAGATAAAAAGGACCAAAAGTAGTGTCAACTGAAAAGGATGAATTGAGAGCAAAGTATTCATGGGTTTCATGGGTACAGAGATGCTGGCACAAGGATGGACAAGACAGAGTGACAGTTGAACATGTGGGGTGCGTGGACAACAGAAATACTCTATTCTGACCCTTTCTGTTGATTGTCCCCATCCTGCACTTTGACAGGGTAGAATCTATTAAGACCCTGGCAGCCAGAGGTGGTCAGACCAGCAGGAGCCCATGAGAATAACTACATTGTTACCTGTGTGAAAAATGGAACAGTGAAGGTTGTTGGGATTGGTTTGGGAATTGGGGAAGGGTTTTGAGGGAGAGGGCCAGAAAGGGGTGAGTGTGAGTGATTGAGGTTCTGTTGTATGCATGTATGAATGTGTGGAAATGAAGCCTCACTGTACAACTAACTGACCTAATTTTAAAAAATGTGTGGAAAAAGAAAGAATAACCCCATTGTATTAATGACTGGGTCTCCTGCCAGGCTTTATAGAGGAGCACAGGCTATGAAGTGGCTGAGAGTGATTGAAGTGATAATTGAAGAGACAGAGGAAAAAGAACAGAAAACCACTGGCGTCCGGTGTCCAGAGGTTCTTGGCATGCTGGCTTCATGCAGCAAGAAAAAGGAATGAGGGAAGGGATTGGCTCATGTTTAGATCTATTTGGTTAATTGCCAGTGAGGGAGGTGGGCAGCTTGTAAGTGACTTGCCAAAGTGAATAAACTGGGAGTTATGTTAAGAAATCAACAAAAGATGAATTTCAGGCAGCTTTCTGGACAACACAGTTTGATGATAAGATCCACTGGACTGTGAAATAGCCTTTCAGAGAAAAGGGGAGGGAGTGCTATCAGTGAAGCTAGTTAAAAGAAAACTAGCTAAGACACCTACTAGAAGCATCCCAAAGGGGAAACTTCAGACTGGGCAGAAATGAGGTAGTTGATGTCTGGGAACTCTCACACCTCTCTTTCCTGATATTGGAAAGTTGTGGTCAAATCCCTAAACATTTTCACAAGCACATTTAAGACAAGGAACAGTGGGTGTGACTCATTAGTCATTCCAGTATTGTCTGGGATTCAGGGCCAGCTGTGGAGTTTCAAGCACATGAAGTAAAACAGCAGAAACCACCATTTAGATCCATCTCCTCTCATCTCTCACTTTGGCTTTATCCTTGGAGGAATTTGAGCATGTTTTTAAAGGGCACGTTAGGTGGTGGCAGAGATGAATTAGAAAAGGAAAGGAAAGGGAAGGAAAAATCTGTCTCAGAGTGAAATCTTTCTACTTCTTCATTTGTGTTAAGGGGAGAAGAATTGTATATGTCCAGAGTTAAGTATTGTAGATTATGCCTTGATCTGACCATGACAAGACTGAACAACCAGAGTAACTGTCAGCTGCTAATGATGCGCTTCAGGATCATGCTGAGCGATGGATAATTTCAGGGCATCTTCTTTTGCTGTCTTTCTGTTTCTAGCCTGTCCCTTAGCTATTTGCTAGCTAGCAGAGTGAACTCTATCCTTGATAAGACTGCCATTTGAGAAGAAACGCATCTGGAGGGACTGGCAGGATAGAAAGGGACAGAAGTGTTCCCTTGATAGGTTGTAACAGCCATCTGTCAGCTCTGCATTGCTGGACTGGGATAATTGGGGGAAAGACAGGTGCAGATCGAAGTTGAAAACACTACTTTTGAATGAATTTGTCAAAGTTTGTCTTCCTTAATTTCCACAAGAGACTAAAACAGTGGCTTTGAAATAACCTCCTGAGAGTGGGGTTACAATTGATTGCTGCAAACACACGTGTTGTGTGAGGGAAATGGGAAGAATGGGACAGCTTTTGCTGAAGCTCAGGATGGTACCCTCTCTGGTACTGACTTAGGCTCTGTAACTGGGCAAGTCACTTGACCAGATTGTCTCAGTTTCCTGACATTTTTTTTAAAGAAGTGAAAGGAATAGTATTTGTCTTTTGTATATAGCCAGGCCCAAAGGGTTATCTTTATTTTAAGGGAGAAATTAAAGCAGGGTGTTTTACTTGAAACAGAAAGTACTTAGACCATCAAGTTTTGTTATATAAGTAGCCAGTTCCTCTATGCACTTGGGGACTGCAGCTTATCTTTGTCCTTTTATCCCAAGATCCTCGTCATCATTACACAAATGCTTGTGGTCTTTTTTATCTTAAAGCAAGCCACAGCTGGGAGTTTGGCCTAGTAGTAAAGAGTGCTTGCCTAGCATGTATGAAGACCAGGGTTCAATTCCTCAATACCATATATTTAGAAAAAGCTAGAAGTGGTGCTTTGGTATAACTCTGCCCTTGAGAAAACCCAAGGACAGAGCTCAGGCCCTGAGCTCAAGCCCCAGGACTGGCAAAACACAAACAAAAACAAACAAAATAAGCCACAGTGGGAAGGCAGAGCAGGAAAGTCTCCTGAGGAATATAACACCAGCCTAGGTAATAGAGTAATAATATATCTTAGAAACAAAATAGATGCCAAAAATCACCCCAAAACAACACACACACACACACACACACACACACACACACACACACACACACACACACACGCAATGAAGGACAAAAAAAACTCCTTTACTCCAACCTCCTAACTTCTATATCTTTCTCTGGCTGCTGTCTCTTTCTCCAATTCCTTCTAGATTGCCAAATCTAAAGACCATCATAGAGTTGTCATCTTCTGTGAACTGACACAAACTTCTGTCCCCTCCGCTATTCCTCCAGCTTATCTTCTGGTTCCTGCCTTTCTTTCTCACCACCATTTTGGAATCCTTTGACGCTCATTTCTCAGATCTTTGTCTTTTCACTGTTGTTAAATGATTTTATTTGTCCTGTCTCTCTCAATATTTTTTTCCAGTTTCAACCTCTGTTCTCAACTCACATCAAAACAACTCACAGGCCTCCTCCAAAGCCTAGTGAAGTCCTCAAGCTTGGCATATCCATTATAATACTAAGTTTCAGGAATCACTTTGAATCTTCTGCTTCTCTCATATCTAAGATCCTATCCAATGGCAAATTCTATCTATTCTTCCAAACACACTGCAAAATCAAACTATTCTCACAAATTTTAATAACAGTGTCCTTCCACTGGATTAATACCATCCCTCATTTGAAAAGACTCCTAATATACCTTCTTGCTTCTACCCTAAACTGTCCCAAATTCAGTTTCCACACAATACACTCATGGTTTTTGTTATTGTTATTTCTTTTTTTTACAACCTAAGTTATGTCACTTCTCATTCAAAATCTTCCAATGTAATCCTCACATATATAACAAAAATTCCATTTTTAGCATAGCCAAAGGTCTCTTTTTTCATAGATTTTTATTGTAATTAATAGAAGGGTTACATTATATTTACTAGATAGAAGGTGCATTACTTCACAAACATTGATACCCTTTCTCATGTCTTAGTCCCCATTTTCCTATTCGTTACATCACAGTGACTTTGAGTAGCAGTGTTGTTTAGTGATTGTCTGTGGATTGTTTTCTTCCCTAAGGAATTCTAGATGTGTCACTAGATCACATTATATAAGTGAAATGGACTCATTAAATAGACTTGAGGCTTGGTTTTTCAGTAAAACTATTAAAAAATCTGAGACCTTTTGTTGTTTGCTTCTCTTAAAATATGGTTGTGTCCATTCCATTAAAAGATGGGCCAAAGACTTAAAGAGAGTCTTCTCTGAAGAAGAAACAAAAATGGCCTATAGACACATGAAGAAATGCTCAACATCTCTGGTCATAAAAGAAATGCAAATCAAAACAACTCTAAGATTCCACCTCACTCCAGTTAGAATGGCCAGGATCAGGAAAACCAATAATAACAGATGCTGGAGGGGATGTAGCCAGGAGGGATCACTACTACACTGTTGGTGGGAGTGCAAACTCGTTCAACCACTATGGAAAGCAGTGTGGCAGTGCCTCAAAAGGATAAACATAGAACTCCCCTATGACCCAGCAATTCCACTACTTGGCATTTACCCAACCATCTAGAAACTAGGGCATACTAAATCCACTAGCACAACAATGTTCATTGCAGCACTATTCACCATAGCAAAGATATGGAACCAACCTAGATGTCCCTCAGTTGATGAGTGGATCAACAAGTTGTGGTATTTGTACACAATGGAATTCTATGCTGCTGTCAGAAAGAATGATATCGCCCCATTTGTTAGGAAATGGAAAGACTTAGAAAAAATCATATTAAGTGAAGTAAGCCAGACTCAAAGGAACTTAGGCTCAATGGTTTCCCTCATTTATCATAATCAGTAGAAACCTTGGGCTCTACTAGCAGAGATCTGCAATAGAGCAAAATCTTGATACATAAGGCCATATAGTATGAAGCTAATTGAAAGGACCTCCAGGATATTGAAACAAAAGCCATATAACGAATGATTATTGTCCTTTAATGTACTACATTGTCTCTTATCTCCTTTGCTGTCCCTTGGTTATCTCATATTGTTATAGTATCTCACTTTGTTATCTGATATATTGAATTTATTTGTATTTGGATATTTGAAATTTGATAGGGAAGGGGGAAGAACCAAGACGGGTGGGGGGTGTGGGGGGGAGGGTAATGGGGACCAAGACATGTGAAAGGGTATCAATGTATGTGAATTAATGCACCTTCTATCTGGCAAATATCATGTAACCCTTTTACTAATTACAATAAAAAAAAACATGAGAAGTGGTAGTGTGCTAGAAGTAATGCACCAACTACCTGATGAATGTATCTGTAACCCCTGGATAATGTAACATTATCCTGACAATGGAATTTTTAAAAAGCTTCCTATTTGATATTACTGTTTGAGAATATGAGATGGAGTCATAATGTTAAAGACTCTCATTATTTCAAAAAAATTCTTATTTGATATAACCATTTGAGAATCTGAGATGGAGTCATTATGTTAAAGACTCAGCAAAAATACAATAAAACCCAAAGAACTTCAAAATTGTTATTTTTAAATTTATGACGGAAGTGAACCTTTATTAAAAATTATGTGAGTATGGTCAAAAAAAATATGGTTGTATCAGGATGGGGGCTATGGAATAAGCAGACTAGGCTAGGATGGAGACGATAAAATGGGCAAAAAGTGAGCCAGTTGGGGTTTGGTGCCAGTTCACTGACACAGAACTGAAAACCAAGTGCACTGAGAGACAAAATGCTTCAAGGTGGAGAAATGGGGCTTTGTGGTTGGAAGATAGCTCTCCACTGGTGGCTAGTGGCCAGGTAAGGGATGTTACCACTTATTTGGCACAGCAGAGGAGTAGGATAGTGGTAAAGAAGAGTAAACTTCCACCTAGGAAATTAATTCTTCAGATGCTTCTTCTGGAACACCAACTACAATCTTCAGCCAGCCTAATTGACTGTTTAGGCCTTTTAAATACCCCTAGCCTCCAGGCTTTTTGCTAGGTAATAAGGAGGTGAAGTGTCTTCAGATTGCTCACAGTCTAATGTTTTCTTGGCCCTCAGAAACTCTAAGCATACATCATTTCACAGAAGGTAACGATGCTGGAAATGGATCAAGTTAAAGGACAAAAGGAAGGTAGAAAGAGAATGAGAATTCTTGACAAGGTATGGAATCTCCTTGAAAATTAAAAATAGCCATTTGCTTTAAAAATACTTCAGCATTTATAAAAGTCTTCTTCAGCATAACTAGAGTTTCACTGTCCATAGCAAGTCATTTCCCTTTCCTTCTGCCTTTCATCTTCATAGATAAATAGATGGCGGGAGAGGAAATTTAAAAGCAGTTAAATATGCATCTTATTTCCCAGAGTTTGAAAAATATGTACAGATTTCAAATGCAGGCAAGCAGTTATGAATTCCATTCTTACATTCTGTGCTCTCCCCACCCCCTGGTCCCCCAGAACTCCTTAGAGAAGGTTGCATGACATGGTGTTTGATGTAAAACCAGTATGTGTCCCAAGTAAATAAGCAACAGCTGTTTTAAATAGCAGATTGTATCCTAAAATATCATTACAAATCAGGGGAAGCATTGCATGGATGCTTCTGTTTACAGGTTGCCTGAATGGAGCCTGGCATGGCATCTGGACATGACGGCCATAGGGAGCCTGTGCTCAGAGCTGGCTGGGAGATAGTGGCCTATTTAATGGAACAGTGACTCTTGGGGGAAATTTCAGTGTGATCTTCAGGTTGGAGATGCCAACAAAAAAGGGACTAAACTACACCCAAGAGACTCATGCTTCTTTGGACTAAAACTTAGACTTGGGGTCTTGATAATTCTTCTTCTTCTTCTTCTTCTTCTTCTTCTTCTTCTTCTTCTTCTTCTTCTCATTATTATTATTATTATTATTATTATTACTATTATTTTTAATTGTATTTTACTGTCAGTAATGTATAGAGGGGTTTCAGTTACTTTCATTAGATAGTAGGTATATTAATTCTCAAACATTAATACCCCTTCTCATGTTTTTGTCCTTGGAGATTTTTCCTCATAAAGAAACCAACCAGTTTGATATTACTTTGTTCATTCAATAGCACTTATACCAATCAATCTTCTCAATAATAGTACTCAACCTCTGGTAAGAGTTCTTGATATCACACACAGACTGCATTACTCTGGGTCACTGAAAAAGTTTAGGTTCTACACCTGACAGATTGTCCTGGATTCTGCATGGAGTGACCTATCCATTATCTTCCATTAGTCAAAATTCCTTGGTAGAACCACCACCTCTGTCCTGTGCTCTGATTTCAGCCCTCAGAAGATAATGTAGATGCTTCCCCATGATTCCTGACTAAATGCTTCTTTGAGCAAGATGTTCCTCTTTCAGGAAGTTGTTCACACACGGACCTCACTTATTCCATTGAGTTTTAGGACAACAGCTTCAGACTTCAGGTGGCTGTAACTATCTCTCTAGAGCTTTGGGGCTAGCCCAGTGTGCCTGTTATAGGCAGGTGCCAATCTTCTGAGGTGTCTCCCTCTGTCTTACTCTGCAGATTTGTTGAGGGGACCATCATTAGGTGACAAAAACTGCACTCACTTTGTACTTCCTTAGGCCTGTCCACTGGGCATAATATAACAAGTCCCTCTGGTCAGCCCAGTGCCTCCAGGAATTGCTAAACATGACTTTGTGCCCCAGGTTCTCTGTAGCCTCACACCTGCTATCCAATTCTCCAACCAACTGCTGCGAGTACTATGTGTTCAGCATGCAGAGCAGTTCCTCCCCCAAGTCTCCAGCACTCCGAGGTAGACAAGGCTCTGGACCTCTGCTGCCCTGGGGAAGAGGATGGAATGTCTCTCCACTGGATACAGATCCTCTCAATAGGTTACCGAGAGTCCTCTGTTCCTAGCATTTGTATTTGAGTGTCAAAGTTTTGCTTGATGCAAGTAAAAGTAGGAATCTAGAAAGATGCTAATGGGGCTGGGAGTATCGCTTAGCAGTAGAGTGTGCACAGCATGCAGGAAGCCCCCAGTTCAATTCCTTGGTACCAAATACACCGGGGAAAAAAGCCAGAAGTGGCATTGTGGCTCAAGCAGTAGAGTGCTTGCCTTGAGGAAAGCTCAAGTACAGTGTCCAGGCCCTGAATTCAAGCCCCAGGACTAGCAGAAAGAGAAAGAAAGAAAGAAAGAAAGAAAGAAAGAAAGAAAGAAAGAAAGAAAGAAAGAAAGAAAGAAAGAAAGAAAGAAAGAACATTCTTAATGGAGCACATACTTTCCCCACTATTTGTGTTCTCTTCTTTCAAGTACTTAATACATTCTTTTTTATTTCTTCAAATTATCTTATCTTTAAGTCATTGTACATAACATTTTGTTTGTCTTTTATTCTTGATTATAGCGAGTGCTATATATGCATTTTTAGTCAAGATTTTATATAGTGTAAGGTGCCATATTGCTGTTTCTTTCATTCCCTGTAGCCTTGCAGATTCTTAATGTCTGTTTTACAAATCTCCTTGAAAGGGTTGTACTAACTCTGAGAACAGCATCCCAAATTTGGGAACATCTTGGTTTCTGGTCCTGATTCCTCTGGCCACAAAGTGTGTGTGTGGGGGGGGGGGGGGGCTGGGGGGGGGGGGGGCTCTTTTTAGATCATTCTCCATAGGACACAGTGATGCTCAGGACACCTGACTCCAAGTGTGAAGCTGTTAATGAGACATAGGCAGATTTTGACCAGTCACCCAGACCACTGTGGAGTCTCATTAACAAGCATAGTCATGGCCAGCAGTGAGAATGAGTTCACGTGCATATTGACCTTGCTGGGGAGACTTTTCATGGGGGGGAAGCCTTCCTGATGAAAAAAAAAAAAACAAAATGACAACTTCACAGAAATAAGACACCCAGTTGTTTTAATCTAACACAGACCAACTCCATGCTCAGTTCAGCTTGGAAAATCCAGGCTTAATTAACTCTTTCAAGTGAACAACAAAAGCCTCTAGTTTTCAAAATGTATTTCTCCTCACAAAGGACAGAGGTCAGAGAAAGAACAGGGTTAACATGATGTTAAAAGTATTTTTTTAATCAACATTGCTACTTTCCTCTCCAAGGTTAATTTCTTTCGGTCTTCTTCGAAACAAAAAATGTAAAATAAAATCAGTAGAAATAGCATCCTCTGCTTCCTCCTCTGTCTTTCTTCCTTCTCCTCCTTCTTTTTCTTTCTTCTTTCTCTCTCTCTCTGAGAAAAAGAGCTTGACAAATCCTTCATGATACACTCGACAGGGCAAAGCATGATTACTCATTCCTCTCATAATTGATAACTCAGGGTCAGCCAACTTACCCCTGTCTTTTACTTGGACCCTCAAGTTACATTTCAGTACCTACTGAAAGCAATAAATGTGGGAAACACTTGTTTATGCTTTCTGGTGTATTATTTTAGTGTATCATCTTGAACAGACATGGAGTAAACAGAGTGGAATCCTGACTCGGTTCTCAGGCTTGCTCCTGGTGGCATCCACCTTCCCTTTCATAAGTCAATGAATAGTGGTTACTTTTGTACTGTTCTCATCAATATTCAATATTGATTTGAATGCTAACAATAAGGCAAGCATATAGTCTAGGTGTATTTCTGCACCCCACTCCCCTCCTCCAGTGATCTGTTTAGTAAATCTGGACCAAAATTGACTCATTAAGAAATGCAGTGCTTGAAGACAAGAGGAAGCATCTGAATTCCTCCCACTTTCCTTTCCTAGAGGAGCCTGGCAAAAGTTCTCTTTCCCCCATGATTCTTTCATTCCCGGCCCCCACCAGCCCAGCCCTTCTGCTTCTGCTTCAGATGTAGGAGGACTTAACGGGCTGGCTTCAGCTCTTCTGAATCCATGAGCCATATGTTTATATCCTTTGTTTTGAAGGGTACTTGGATGGCTATGCCAGAGATATTGTTATATCTTCAAATCCTCCGTGGGGCGGATATGCAATCTCTCCTCAGTCTACACTGATGCTATTCCTGATGGCCAGGAGGCGAATCAGGTTTGTCCTCTACTCCAGCATGCGTGCTTCAAGAACCTTGAGCTGTCTCTAAAGGAGATCTGGTGGGATTTGGGCCAGATAGCTTTTCTTTGAATCCCTTTTCAGTCCAAATTTGTTCTGATTCCTGAGAGCCAGGTAGTAATAGTGGTGTGTGTTAATTTTCATTTGTATTTTCAAATAACACTGACTGAGCATCTGCTTGTGGCAGCTTTCTGTGCTGTGTAAAAACGGATGGAAGCTGGGTCTCTTTTTTTGTGTATGAGACTGATACAGTTTTTCAGAAAGCCCACAATAGCCCTTTATTATCTACCTTTTGCTTACTCCTGCCTCTTTCCTTTTATCTTTCCTCATGGGGTATAACAAGCCAGCAGGTCTCTGAGATGCTGCCATACCATGCAAGCTTCCTCTCTAACTGGAGCCATATCCTTGCATGTGTCCTTATACATGTTTATCTGAGTGTCTGCTTCATCTCTGTGACACCTTCCTTGATTTCTTCAGTCAAATTTGAATACTCCTCTCTACTCTCAAAACACTCCACCTACAGTCTCAGAAGCTAGTGAAAAGTGTCACCTCCAAAACTACAAGCCCTTAGAAGACAGAGATAATATATCAATATTTCTCTATCCACATTTGCTTCCTCAACACTTGTCCAGAGAATATTTAACACTTGGATAATAAATCATAAAATGGAGAAAATAATTACAACCCTAAGAGAGTTATTGATAAGTGGCAGCTGTCATTTACTGAGGGTTCATTTTATGTCAAGCACTGATATATTCATGATAACATCATTATTATTTCCCATGTGACAGAAAAGGAAATTGAGCTCGTGGAGGTTATATTTTGAGTTTCAATTATTTATTAATTACTAGATTTCAGGGAGGACTTTCTAAGAGGATAAGAGCCCCTTTATCTTTTCTTTCCTTTTAATTAACATATAATAATTATATGTGTTTCCAGGTACTGTGAGATTGTTTTATTAGCATATATTAATTGCACAAAGATGTTTCACTGTGATATTTATATATGTGCAGATAATATACTTCGATAAAATTCACCACTCTAAAAGGGAAGGGGGGAAAAAAGATGATTGGGAGGGAGTGAGGGAAGAGAATGGGGACAAAAACATGAGAAGGCATATCAGGATGTGAGAAGTAATGCACCTACTATTTGGCGAATATAACTGTAACCCCTCTATATATTACAATAAAAATTTTACCACTCTATTACTCTTTCTTATCTCCTCACTCTTCTTCAAATGTTTACCATATATTATTATTTAATTTTCATATATTCAGAGAAAGTACTTGATCATATTCATGATCAAGCTATCATATTTTGGTACCTGTTAATGCATAATTAAAAATTCTTTCTCCTTTTACTTTGGGACATTATTAGATTATACTTGAGACTTTTAAATTTTTCCTTCCAATTCTTTCCAAATGTAGAATATTGTGAACCATAATCATTTTCCTGTGATATAGAACACTAGAACTTATCATGTCTACATCTTGATACCTATTACTCAACCTCCTTTTTCCCCTCCCCTCCTACACTTACTAGTCTCTACTGATTACTGTTCTAGTCCCTTCTACTTTGAGAAAAACTTGCTATTTCCAGCCTGTGAGTTAGATCCTAGAGTACTTGTCTTTCTTTCTTTCTTTCTTTCTTTCTTTCTTTCTTTCTTTCTTTCTTTTTCTTTCTTTCTTGTCTTTTTTGTCTCTTGTAGTACTGGAACTCTGGGCCTCGGTATTTTCCCTGAGCTCTTCAACTCAAGGCTACCACCTACCCCTTGAGCCGGTTTTCTGGTGATTAATTGGAGATAAGAGTCTCATGGGCTTTGTAGTGCCTTGGCTGGCTTTGAACCTTGGTCCTCAGATGTCAGCCTCCTGAATAGCTAGGATTACAGGCATGAGCCATCACGCCTGGCGGAGTACTTGTCTTTCTATGCCAGCTTATTTCACTTAACATGTGTCCTTCAGTTCCAGTGGTACTGCCATTTTATTTTTGTGGATGAGTAACACTCCATTCTATATATGCACATTTTCTTTATTCTTTCATCCATCCACGGACATATAGTCTTGTTTTATAGCCTGGCTTTTATGAATATTGATGCAATAAACTTGAGACTACAGCTTATCTTTGATATATTGATTTATTCTCTTCGAATGTATACCTAAAAATGGGATAGCTGCATATCCTATCTTGTCTGCGCTGTCTAGTTTTATTTTGTAAAACTTTCTCCCACACTGTTGGGAGAAAGTAATTAATGATTTAATTTGACATGGCTGAAATGATGAAGTCACACTTGACCTTGGGCCTGATATCCTCAAAGCCTTTGCTATTAAGTGTCATGTGGTCCTGGGCTCAGTGAGGCAGAGCTGACCTAGGGAAGTCAGCCTATAATTTAAGATATTGTGGCTTTTTCTAGAAGGAGAGCTCAAAGTTCCTATGTGAGTGTGATACCCATCATCTCTGAGTCTGACCTGTCACCTCTAGTGATGGCTGGGTGAAGAAAAACAAGTTCTTTATGCTGCACTAGCATGGAGTAGGAAGTAGCTTTTCTTTAGGACTTGGGTCACTGTGTAATGCACGGGGTTTAATTGATGCCTGATCAAATTCAAATCTCATTTGAATGTGGAAATTAAAGTTCTCTACAGTGAACTCTAAGGGATTTTTGTCAATATACGATAATTCTCTTCCAAGATAATGACTAAATTTAATCTCACATAAGCCTGATAACAGACAATTCTCCTGACTGCCGTAGAGACACATAAGATAAACTCAGCTGGTATATGAGCATGAGGAACTGAGTGGCCTGCCAAAGTCCTCAGCGTGGGACAGCATGGTGTGGTGAGTGGGAATCAGAGAATTTCTCACAAGTAGGCCTGGTTCCAACACTGTGGTGGCTGGACAGAGCCTCCTAGAGGGAGTGGAGCTTTGTCAAAGATTCTTTTTTTTCCGCTTAATACTCAGCCACTTCTGGCTTTTGGGGTAGTTAATGAGAGGTAAGAGTCTCCTGGAATTTCTTGCTTATAGACTGGCTTTGAACCTTGATCCTCAGATCTTAGCCTCCTGGGTAGTCTCTAAAATCACTAGTCAATGCCCCCTGAGTTCCACTGTTCAGGGTTCTTGCTCAGTCTGAGAGACATTTTTGAATGAACTTTTGAAAAGCCCAAGTTTTTTTGAATTTTAAAAATTTATTTTGTTCTTCATCAGAAATGGTGCCTTTAAATGTACATTTCTGTTATTCCAAGTTACAAACATTCGAACTAAAATCTTCATTGTCTGTGATGAAGGAAAATTGTCTGTGTAAAAGGAAATTAGGTAGTATCTGAGTTCCTAAATCCTTCTAAACTATTTACTCTTTAAAAAAAAGAGAATAGAATCAACTCTTATTTTGACTTTCTGGGATGTAGCTTTGAGTGGATTTTCTCTTGTTCTATTTCTACCATTGAATAACAAGGGGTCCAAATTCCTGGGGGCCCAGACATACAAGGTTGGGCTGTTGGAACTCCACAGACTGGGGTACTCCAGGAGTACTCCAACATGGATGGGAAGAGTCATGTCAGGGATCAGGTGTGGTGGGGTGCTCTCTCTTTGTTTAGATCTTTTTACTGATGGGGGCTTAGTACAGAGTTCCATTTTGTGAAATTCCTCTCTTAGTCTGGCTCAAGGATAGCCAAATGGAAGCAGTGAGTTAATAGTTCTTGTGGACATTCCTGGTGGTACCTGGCCACCTCCATTCTCTGACATATTCTGGAGATTTGTGGTCCTGTTGTTGCTTTTCTTCAGTCAATAAAGACTGAATTAAGTCTTTGACTGCCTAGAAAGGCACTGGGAGCTGCTTTCTATCCTTGAGACTACGAGAAAGATGCTGGAAAAGCTATGAGTGGGAAATCATATTGACGTCCTTGACTTATTGCTAAGGGAAGTGATATGGCTGGAATGCCCTTTGTCTACCATAGATTCCTGGGCTTAAAAACTTGGTTCCTAAGAGGCAAGGCTTAGTGCAAGGACATGGGAGCCCCACTCTCCGAGGGGTTTTCTCAGAACTGAAGCACTTTGAATGGAAACAGATCATTCCAAAGCAAGGCTACTGTGCCATTGGTCCCTTCTGTACTCTGTCCTTTCTTGTACTTCAACTTTATTATATTCTGATGCTGCCGGAAGGCCCATGGGCCAGTAATGAGTCATGCTGAGTAGGTCCTCCAGCCACTGGAATTATGAGCTAAGTATAAATCTCTTTACATGTTACTAGCCTCAGGTCTTTTGTTATAACAAACACGTAGCAGACTAAGAGAAGGGGTATCACATATGAATAGAGAGAAGGGACAATCAGACGGACATGGTTTCTCAACTGTGATCATCTCTGACTGACCTTTAGAAATGACAAAGTGCTGTGTTTTCTTGGGCTCAGGGTCAGGGCTAGCTTTGTCATAGTTTTAGTATTTCTTATTTTCCAATCTTAGCACACAGAGTATGCTAAAATGATAACAGATCTGGAAGAAGCCATTATTAGAATGATGTTTATAATTGAGATGAATAGAAAAGGAGTCAAAGATTAACTGCAGAATTGTGTGTAACTGTCAGAAGGAGCTGGAGGAGGAGCCTTGAGGGATGTGATACTCAAGAAACATTTTGAGAAGAAAATAAGTCCTAGAGAAGATGATAGCTTTGAGTAGGGGGAGACAGTAGCATTGTAGGAGCCAAGAGAGGTCACAGAAAAATAGTATAAGTATAAGATATGTAAGTAACAGGCTGTGTTGGGGGGTCTATAACTGTGAATTGCATTCTTTGGACCCTTGCTCAAGGACAAATTGGATAAGCTGTAAATCTCTCATCCAGAGGGAGTGCACTGGGTGACTCATTCAGGTCATGGAGCAGTCAACGTGGTATGATGCTGTGGTTGTATTTGTGCAACAACAGGCTTCAAGCACTTGACTTTCAACCATATGGCCTTTGCTTACAACGCATAACCTCTTTGAAGCTTGCCAAAACACAGGTGCACTTTTGTTTTGATTACAAACACCCAGAGCTGCTGCTGTTACTTTTTGGATAGTGAGGCGGCTGTTGCTTCTGCAGCTGCTCAAAACCTTCAAAGAGCTGAGACCAGAGCTGCAGGGGAAGGGAGCCTCAGACTTCAGATGATTCCAGAGACTGGGTTTGGTTTATTTGTTTGTTTTTCCATAGTTCCTGCCCCCCTTGGAAGCAGAAGGTGCTGGTCTCTTTCAGAGCTTCTTCCTTGTCACTGATGGCCTGGCAGTGCCAGGCACTGACAAGAGGTCGTGGCTGCTTTCAGCTAAGCATTAGCCTTAATGGGTTTGGCAGGATTTTAAAATAATCAAAACAAAGCAGGTTGAAAGGTTCAGTTGGGGAGGGATGTGGTGACTGCCTGCCTTCACATCACAGGATCTGCCCTGAAGCCTGGGCCCAGAACTGCTCCAAGGCCTGATGCCAAGGTTCCAGGCTGAATGGAAATCTGGAGTGGCTTTATCAGAGAAATTAGTCCATGATTAGAGTTGAAAAGAGTCACAAGCTTTAGCTGGTATTTAGCACTCCAAGGATAAGGTGTATCCCCATGTGGGGCTAAATTATTCCCTTTGGTGCAGGCAGTGTGGAGAATGAATAGGAGGTTTGTCTAGGAGGCTGAGGGGGAAAGATGAGGCAGTGGGAGGAGCAATGCCACTCAGATGGCTGTGAGGCTGGTCTGCTTGGGCGTGGCTTAAGGGAGTGAAACTCCTCCCGTACAGATTGGAGTCTCATGGTTGGACACTTAGGACCCGTATTGGAACCAAGAAAACACAAGACTTGAGCAGACTGGGTATTCTACTTTGCATGACATTAAACTCATGTAAAGAGTGTCTTTGAGGATCAGAAAGAGCCCTCCATGTAATCATAATGAAGAGATTACCCGTGTAACTTTACTGATGTTGGGACTTTGTGTTATAGCCACAGGCATGCCAGCCTAGAGGTTTTATTCTGTGTGTGACCCTCTGCCCACTGTCATGACTTGAGGTAATGGTAATCTGGGGACAGCTAGCAAATCATGCGCCTGTAACCTTAAAAATCAGTCTTTTTTTGCTCTCATCGCTAAGAAGAAGCCTTTGTACTGGAAAGAGCTGTGTCTTGGTACTTGTTTCTTCCAATTCTGAGTGCTTTGGCAAGGACTAACTGGTTGAAAAGACAGTCGCAGAACCAATGGGAATGTCTGGTTCTGAGACTGGCCAGGCCAGGGCTGCATAGGTGATGAGCCTTGCTGTCAGGCTCCCAAGTTCCTGGTGATGAGGAGGGCCTTGTGCACAGCTGTGCTGAAGACCTGGCCAAAGCTGCAGCAGCCCTGCTGGTGACCTTGCTAAAAGCCTTCCTCCATGTGGTCTTTGCACATGAACTCAGATAAAACAGAGGACTGGCCTCAGAAAGTGGCCACTTCCTGAAACCCAAGCAAAAACATGTAATACATTTGGACCCAGCACCGGAAAATGTCCAGAAAGCATTCAAAAGTTTTTTCTCTCTCTCTCTCTCCTTTCCATTCCCATTCTCTATCTCCCCCCAACACCTGTCTGATTTACCATTCTCAAGCATTTCACTTATCATTGTGCATTGTTATTTCTTAAAGTTCATGGCAGAAGATGGCCACCTCTTATCTCCTAGTTTTCCAAAGTCCCTAGTTCAAGTAAACACTGAAGCTGATTCTAGCTGAACCACTTTTAACTTGACAGGAAGGAGTCTAATTAGTGTAGATGGAGTCAGAGAAAGTTAGGAAGGTTTAGAGGCGGTGATGGCTTGATTGCCTGAGCTCTGATCAAAGGATGTACCTAACAGCCCAGGCCTAGAGTAGTTCCAAGGCTATGGTCATGAAGTGGTATGTTGGAATGGTTGGGAGTATAGAGAAGAATACTAATGTAGACTATTACCATGACTACCTGTGTGTGTGTGTGTGTGTGTGTGTGTGTGTGCACGTGTGTGTGTGTGCGTGTGTACGTGCGTGTGGTTCTAGTTGAAGAGAGACTCCTTTCTGCATGGTATCTAGCATGCCATATGGAGAACCATTGATTTCCCTTATCAAGAAAAATTTAAGTCACCTTCTTGCTGTGCATATCACTGAAGTTCCTCATTAACACAGCCCTCCTGAAATCAGGAGATTTGGTCACAGATTCTCTAATCACCCACTGTCTTCCCAGGATGAAGAAGCTGATGTATGCTGGGAAGGCTTTTGTAAATTTACATTTCCTTTTATATGCATTGGGCACAGATGGTTACCAGGTTGTCTCCCATCCATAAGTCTTCTTTCATCAAGGGCTGATCAAATTTAGTGTGAGCAGGTTTAAAGGGACAAGCTTTTAGGCTTGGAAATGTGCACATAAATAAAAATGTTGCTGTAGCGGTTTCATTGTTAATGAAAGAAAAATGATCCATATCCTCTTCTGGGATAACGGAGTCTCTGAATATATTTATTTCAAGATTTAGGTGCTGGGGGAACTGGCTACAAATCACAGAGCAACCATTAATGAGCTTCTGTCCCTACCTGTTAAGCTTATTAACTGCCTGTTACCTACAGTTCTATATCCCACTTGGGAAACAAAATGGATATTTCCATACTGCAAAGGCTGAAAAATACAGAAATTAATCAGAAACATGGGGGGGGGTGTTTGAGGGTGGGGGAAGGAGATGAGCAATCAGAAGACATGCACAGAGAGATACTTGGGGACCAGGAGGTTGTTGTGGGAGGGGAAATGATGTGCTGCTGTCTGATCTGAGATTTGGTGAATTAGCTCCACTCACCCCTAGTCAGTGCCTGCTGCATGTCAGCCCGGCTACCTGCATGCAGGAGACGTGAGACATGAAAGACCTGTGCCTTCAAGGAACCTACATGCTAATTGGGTAGCAGGCTCAGCGCATAGTTGAATAAGTTTAGGTTTGGATTCAGGGCAGTACAGTGGAAGCTTTATGAACAAGTGCTCTAGTAAGAAAAGAAAAATGAAAACAAGAAATGATGACGCTAGGGTCAGAATGTTTTGCTGGAACGCAGCAGATTGGGCTATACTTTATGAAAAAAGTATGAAAAGAATGACTGCATTATTCATCAATTCCTCTCTTTGTTTTCCATTAATAGAGAGTTTGAACTTGGTGTTTATGAGACAGTACTCCAAGGAAGCACTATTTGGATCTAGGAAGCAGGAAGCAAGAAAAGAATAAGAAAAGAGTATTGCTGACAGAGCGGGAACCTTGACTTGCACACTGAGCAAGTTTAAAATTTCAGTTCTGGAAAGGAAGGAAGAAGCCACTGTCTGTAGGGAACATTGTGCATTGGATGCCTTCATGTCAAGGGGAATAACGCCCTGTGACATGGGAGACTAGAGAAGAGGGAAGTGAATACGATTACCAGCAAAGTGATCTACTGAGCCATTCAGGGAGGCAGACACTGAAACATTTATCACCTGCACTTGTAGCTGGAGTCTTTAACCTAAGTATCTCAGAAATCTTACCAGTTATTTTCCCACTTTTAAGGAGCGTTTCTTTTTACTAAGAGCAGCAGTGGCTCTTTTTAAGTAATCTGAAAGCACAGATAAAAGCTGAAAAAACCACCAAGCCTTGGCTATATGATTAATTAAAGGAATCATCTCAAATTTAGAAAATCACTGAAATAAAAGAAGATACAAAATTGGTATTCATATGGCTCCATATGTTAATCTCGGCTATTTTTCCTTATTTTTCTACTACTACGACAGCCATGTTTCATCCATCACTGGGTTCCAGGCATCATAATCAATTGACTGTACCATAAACAAGATGTTGTACATGTGGAAACGATAACATCATTTAAACAGACACAGGGTAGAAAAATAAAATAACATAACTCCTGAATTCTCATCCATCCAGTCTCTAAGAAGAGAAAGAGATAGCCTTGAATCAAAGTCTTGTTTGCCAAATGAAGATTTTTTTTTTTTTACAAGTTTCACTGGAGTGAAGAATCAGGCCCAGAACTACCACAGAACTCTGCTGGTTCTACAGGGGAAACTGTCTCCACTCAGTGCCCACGGCTGTGCTTAGCATGCTTAAGCACTGATTGCTATGGTTAACCAATCCACGTTGTTAGTTGTAGTTTCAACAACCTGTGATCAATTTCATGAAGAATTCATGTTCACTGTGAGAATGAATGCTTTCCTGGATGAAAATAAGTAGATGTAGTATAAAATCACCTAGTCACCACTAGAACACTACTGAACCAGCCCTGGGCTCCTCTCCAAATTAACTGCTTGCTTTTATTATTTTTTAATTTATTTTTTATTTTTTTCTAGTTCTGATCCGGGAGCTTGAACTCTGGGCCTGTACTTTTACTGAAGGCTGGTGTGCTACTACTTGAGCCATAGTGCCACTTCTGTCTATTTTGAGTAGTTTATCAGAGATAAAAGAATTTTGCAGACTTTCCTGCCTGGACTGGCTTTGAACCACAATTCTCAGATCTCAGCCTCCTGAGTAGCTAAGATTACAGGCGTGAGACACCGTGCCCAACTCCATTACTTTTTTTTTTTTTTTTGCCATTCCTGGGGCTTGAACTCAGGGCCTAGCCACTGTCCTTGGGCTTTCTCAAGACTTGAGCTCTATCACTTGAGCCACAGCACCATTTCTGGCTTTTTCTATATAAGTGGCACCGAGGAATCAAACCTGGGTCTTCCTGCATGCTAGGTAAGCACTCTGTCAGTAGGCCAAACTCACAGCCCCTCTATTTCTTTTCCAAACATGACAAATGAAGTTAGGCTATTCGAAGTCCCGTCACCCACATGACTGCTGAGTCTTCAGTCTTGACTCATCTGTTCACTCAGTTATGTAGCACGCCTGTATGCTTACCAAGGCCCACTTGTGTTGTTTCCACATCTTTTCCTTCCAGTTATCCTTAAGATTATAATTATAGTTTAATTAACATCACAAACTGATGATGAATACAGGAACAATTTCTACAAAAAATAAGTTGAGTGCTCTAGAGAAGCTCAATATAATCAAGTGCTTAAAAATTTATGTTCAATCAGTGTACAAAGACAACGATCAATGATGGCAAAGAACATAAACATCTCCAAGAAATATATTTGCAAACTTCAGGAAACTAAATCTGGAAATAATCTGTTTTGTGTGAATTCGATAGGCACATTTAATGCAAGCAAGACATTATACAACTCAACATCATGGCCAACACTCAAAGAATATAAATGAAAAGGTCAAGGATGATTGGTCGCATGTCTAAAACTCAGAATATGACAGGGATTCCTGCATACCAAAGTTTTTCTGCAGCACACTAGTCAAACCATGGAAGCAGACCAAGTGTCCTACACCGATGAGTGGATTAAGACAAGATACAATGGGGCACCATTCACACAGAGAGGAGAATGAAACCATGTCTTATGCAAGTATATGGATGGGAGTGGAGATCATTAGGTTAAGTGTAGTCCTCCAGGGTCAGGAAATCAAAGGATGTAGAATGCAGACCCATAATGTATTGTGTGCATTTATACACGACAACATATAGCTCAGGCCTGCTCATACGCAAAGGGAAACTGTACCTTGGAAATGATCAACACAATAAGGAGTTGAAGGTAAGGCTCAAATGGACAACTTCCTAGCAATCCTGAGGTTTGAGTTCTGGTGCAGTATTTCTCCCCCATAAAACATAAGAGTGCACGCTTTTTTTCCCATCCAATGTCTAAACTGTGCTTCCTGCTTTAGTAGCATGATAACATTACTAAAAGAAATAGTATGTTCAACAAGAATTAAGGACATACAAAATTAGCAATGCATCTCACAATAATATACCAGGGAGAAGGGTGAATGTACCCTTAGAAATGATTACAATGTAGGTAGTTAGCCGAGTACTTCCAGTGAAATGTGACTCAAGATGCCTTGAATAACAAGCCTGTTTCAAAACAACATCATCCCCTGTATTATAAGGCTTAGTCTTCTGATAGAGCAGCTCCTTTTATTATCTTGTTCTTTTTAGTTTATGTCCCTTTGTGCAACAGACCTGAGATTGGCTTTTGCCTGACTTACTGCCTAGATGTTCCAGTGATTACTTTGGTCGATTTACGTTTAGCAATGTCATATGTACTATTGTTAGAGTCTTCATTTCACAGCCAAGGAAACTGAGGCCAGTTAAGCTATTGTTACAAAGCTGAAATCTTCTGCTTCCAGAGGCCACTCTTTGTTGGCTGCCATATTTCTGAGAAGTGGCAAAAAATGGGTGTCAAAGCTCATGCACATACGTACGTATATAATTATTTTCTGGCCCTCCAGCTAGAGTTTACTGATTAAATTCTGGCTGCAAGTATGCTTTCCAGTGTAATAACCTTGGTGTTGTGGTTTACTCCTGGAAAATGGCCATTCTGCTCAAACTCAAACTGGCTCTTATGAGAAATAGTAATGGCTACCCTGACAGATAGCTGGACAGCTGAGAAGAATTAGCTAAGGCTCCTGAATGGCTCACTCCAGTGCAGCTGTAGTGAGAGCATCCTGTGTAGACAGCCTCTGAAACAGCATCAGAAGTGCAGTAAAATATAACTATTAGCTTGTGTCTCCCCTCTCCTAATAGGCGAAAACTGAAACAAAACAAGAACCAAACCCACCAGGATTATCACACATGATGCTCCATCAATCGCTCCTTTGTTGAAAACTTTACTTTTGTGTATCTACTTTTACTGTCATAAGAACAAAATAGGCCTCTCTGGAAAAAATCACTACATCTTGGACGTCAAACAGGGAAGAAAGATTCAATGTTTTCCCGAGGGTTCGCTCTAGTTCTGTGTGTCTAAATAAGAGTTGTTACTTTAATCATCTAGTTCTAGAATATCAGTGACTTCTTTATGTGACACATAAACATAACCTATGCAGAAGTTAATTCTGATGTTCAAACCACACTATGAAATCTTTAAGACAGTGTTCTTTTAATTGGTTCCTGGAACATACAATTGCAGTGAATAAATTCTCCCAAGACCAGAAGGAACTCTGAGATCATTATCATATTCAGAAGACAAATGTATCACCTCATGAAAATGTTAATGTGTAGCATTAATTGGAAGCAGAGGCCAGGCCGGGAGTTCCCTGTAGGTTCTGAGAAGCCTTAGAGCACTCTTGGGTAGGTAGAACATCTTTAGTGATAAATTTATAGAATTAGACTGGGAGTATTTTAAGTCCTATAAACTTTCTGCTTCTCTTCCTTCTCTTCAGTCTGTGCTTGCCTTTGTTCTTAGCTTTAACCTGTTCACTTTACTATTTTTTCAGGTCTGCATGCCTGATCTCTGCTCTATCTTTCTGGTATGAACATTAATGATTAATGGTAAGAAGAAAAGAGGGGAATAAACAAGGAACATGTTCACTTCAAAGAAAGCAATAATGAGACAATCTGAAAGTTTATTGAAATCAATCTTTTGTCTAAATATCTTGGCTTAATTTTAGTTCCATACATTGTCTCTTTTGCTTTTACTTGAAAATTAGGCTCTGTCCTTATGCTTTGTTAGCTAATATATCTTATCCAGAGTAAGAAGAGATGCAAAACAACAACAAACATGAAGAATTTATCCAATTGTGCAAAAGCAGTTAAGATATTTCCACCATCCATAATGATAACCAATGATTATACAGCACCGTTTGCTAGACACTCTTCTATCATTTGTACAACTATCGATTGAATGAATTCTCCAACAGCCCTTTGAGTTAAGTGTAATTAATAGCCCTCCTTATCTTCAAGGAAAGGAAATTGGAATTAGAGCAGTGAAGACATCCTTCTAATGCCACAGGTTTGGTTAGTAATACAAGTGGAGCTTGACTACACATGAGTTCTGAGCTCAGCCTCCACACCTCTGACTGCTGTGGGATGCTGTCTCTTTCACTACTCTATTATGGGTGTGGTGAACCAACAAGTGAGCAAGCCCATTATGCTCAGTGAATGAAAAGCACGGGCTGTTCAGGAGATAGTGACTACATAGGAACTAGATCTCACATAGATGTAAACACAATACAATTTATTTCCCAAGCTCTAGGAGATCCTACTAGGAATTCCAGCTTTAACAGATTTTTAATACTGAATTTGGAAATGACTTTTGGAAGGCGTCTGTCAGTCCTTTCTGGTAATATTATGTGATGAGCCAAATATTTCTTTGAAACTCCTGCTTTCTCTTGGGGACTTAGCATGCCTCTTCATCCTCTTCTTTCTCCACTATCCCTTGCCTATCCGCTGTCACAGCTCCATCTGTTCCTCCCTGATACATAGTATTTTCTTTGCCTCCAAAGCCCAGTGCCATCTGAAACTATTGGAACCTAAAAATTACCTTTTGGTTCTTTTGCCAGAAAACAAAGTCCATTTGGCTCAAATACAGTAGTTGCTGGGGATCGTTGATGGATCCTGAATCCATGTGAAGAATGAGCCTTGAAGGGTTTTCTTGGGGAGATGGCCACTCACTTCAGACAGACCAGAAGGGCTTCTGTGTAACAAAACTCAGTCAACCATGTTTCTGGCATTGTGGAGGCAGACTTTGGCTTTTGTATTTGTGGATGTTGCTCTTGCCAGGTTCTCTGAAGTGCTGAGGAGGGTGTCCAGGAAAAAAGAGCAGAGATGAAAAATATTCCTTGGAAAAAGAACTATTAGCCTGGGTCTCTTTAGCTCCAGCCAACAGAGCCAGCAGTGGTTTTGCATGGTTTTTCACCAGCAGCCACAGTACTTTTAGCAAGGACATGACAGAGAGGGGAAAGGAGTTTATGTAAGAGTTGCATCTGTTTCCATGCTGCTGCACAGGATACTTTTGTTGGCACTTGAATGGCTTTATGGGACTTGAGCGCCCATGCTTGGGGGAAGCCTATTCCTCTTTGTGAATCATTAAAAGTCAATTCAAATTTTCTATCTCTAATGTTATCCCGGCTCTGTGGCTTCATTTCAAGCATGATTATTTTGAGTGGCTGCTCTGATTGAATTGTCCCTGCTTATGATCTTCAAGGATGGTTTCCAGGGACACAAAAATTCTCAGTGAAATGCAAGTAGCTGACTGGTTCGTATGTGTTTGCCAAGGTGAGAGAACCTGACCCAAATGTTTGCAAGTGTGTGTGTGTGTGTGTGTGTGTGTGTGTGCGTGCGTGTGTATGTAAGACTGTGGGAGGCCTTTGAATATATTTTGTACTTTTGCTTATTTGACATGATTACTCCCAGTTGTCCTAGACTGTTGGACATTTGTGTCCATGTAATTCTGCCTTCCTTCTAAATAATGTCCTGTTTTTGATGGTAAATTATGAGATTCTCCTGTTTCTGGGGAGCCCAGAACAGATCTCACCCAGCAACAATCCATTGTGGCAAAATAGAAAAATGCGATTTCAAACCGAATTCTAAATCCTGGATCTGCCATAGGTGATAGGACAAAATTTTAAGTGCATTTTACGCCTCACTTCCTTCTGTACAGACTAGAAAATCTAGAAATAAAAATACCGCATAACCTGGATGAGAATTGATTGAGCATGTTGTTTTTTGAAGAATAAAGAAACAACTTCGCATAGTACATTAAAAACAACAACCACAAGAATAAATCTCTTGTTTCCCTATCCTGGAGTTCATTTTGCTTAGCACATATAATAACACTCGTATCACATAACACACATGACACATATATACACATATATGTGTTTATATACAAAGTCTCTTCACCTGGGAGTTGGGTAGGAATGGGTTGTGTTTTTTTGTATTCTCAATGAATTTTCATGGTGGAGAATGAAGTAAAAGAAGACAGCTTGAGGGCAAAGTAGAAAACGAGTGAAAAGTAATTCTGTTGCAAGACACAGAATACTGATTTGAAACACAACCTGGCAATGATTTCCACTTAGGGCTATGTAATAATTGCACATGGATCCTCCCGGGTGTGTTTGAAGTTTCTCAATGCATTTCATGTCTTAAGGCTTTTCTATGTTCCAGCCCCTCTCTCGTGTTCTTCTGAGGCAGATACAGTTTTGTCTGGAAACAGGGCATTTCTGTGGAGAGATGGTGGTTGTTCTGGGACTTCAGTCTACAAAATGAGAACCTAATTAAATCAGAGAAAGACAACCCAGATTGCCAAATTGGCAAGTTCATGAGAAGAGTTGATCCAGATGCAACCTTTCCCAGGCAGTTGGCTGCAGCTGGTTAAACATGAGTTACAACAGAGGGACGTGTGTAATGTATGTACAGGATGTAAATGTCCAAACAACAGGATTCTATTCCTCCTCTCTGAATAATTTTTGACTATGTAGTCTGGAATATGAATATATTGAACATGAGAAGTTCAAATCTTTAATGTGTTTCTGTCTGACGATTCTTTTGTCAAATATAGCACTATTGTTTTGTTTGTTGTTTTTGTGCCAGTCTTGGGGCTTGAACTCAGGGCCTGAGAGCTATCCCTGAGCTTTTATGCTCAAGGCTAGTGAACCTGAGCCACAGGTCCACTTCCAGCTTTTTGATATTTAGTTGGAGATAAGAGTCTCACAGACTTTCCTGCAGTCTGGCATTGAACAATGCTCCTTAGATCTTAGTCATTAGAGTAGCTAGGCTTCAAGTGTGAGCTACTAGCACCCAGCTGCAGTACCTGTTTGTAATAGGATATGTCAATCTTTCTCCTATTCAAGGGTTACTACTATCAAGGTTTGATCATGTTTTTTTGTTTGTTTGTTTGTTTTGCCCGTCCTGGGCTTGAGCTCAGGGCCTGAGCACTATCCTTGGACTTTCTCAAGGCTAGAGCTCTACCACTTGAGCCTCAGCACCACTTCTGGCTTTTTTCCATGTATGTGAATCAAACCCGGGTCTTCATGCATGCTAGGCAAGCACTTTAACCACTAGGCCAAACTCCCGGCCATGGTTTGATCATGTTTTTTAAATCAAATACTTAATCATATTTTTCCAATTTTATATTCTATTTCTCTAAATTAATTTAAATTTTTACCAGAATGATAGTTCATTGGCTATATTTTCCCAAAATTTATGTAATGATTCCTTGGACAATAAATTTTGTTTATATCTTCTGAAATTTTTTGAAATACTAATCTCTATGTATAAATCCTTGTCTGCTTTGAGATTATTTCTTTAGTGTGAAAGTAAGAAAGAGACATTATAAGAGTAAAGAACTGAAGAAATCTTCTAAAATGTAGCTATCAAGGGCTAGAGATGTGGCTCAAATAGTTGTCTTAAATGTGGCTATCCATTTCCAACTATTGGACCTTCTTTACATATTCACCTTAGTAATAGTCAGTAAGCAATAAGAATAATCTGAACATTCTGTCCTTGAATCACTCTGTAAAATGTTGATTATCTTATAGTTGAAGAATTATGTGTGGAAACTTGGATTTTGCATGTCTATACTAATGATATAGGTTGACTGTTGTGTTTGATTTTTTTCTTAGTGACTTGCTGGCCTGTAAGGATAACAATGTTCAAGAAGTAATGTACTCATTACCTTACAAATATAACTGTAACCATTCTATACATCACCCTGATAATAAAAACAAAACAAAACTGTTTGAAAGATGGAGCATTCAAGTCTCGATTTTGTTGACTAAGAAAAGAGCAATACTGATTTTCTGCTCTCAACAACTGTTGATAAAGATGAATGAATTTATCATTGATATGTTGTTTTCTATACCTCACTAGCATTTTTGCTATTGCTTTGTCCTTCTCTTTTCCTTAATCATAACTTCTGTTTCTTTAAGTTATTGTGATAGTTTCATTATTAGCTTCTTTTCCCTGACCTCATCCATATTTTCTCCAAGCTTGTGGGGCTTATCTAGGATGTTAACCAGTCAACATTTTTCTTGAAATATTTTTTCCTACCTGAGTCTGATACTTCATATATGATCTGATGTGGACAGCCTTCTAATAGTAATATGTTGTCAGGAACCTAAAATTAAGATGGTCCAAAGTTAATCATTCCCTAACTGACACATTGTGGCATTGCTTATCATAAACTTGATGACTAATACATCCTGGAGCGTAAATGCCAAGAAAATCTCAAGTATACTGCTTCTGAACTTGTGGTGTTGCCTTTTCTATTTATCGGTGTAGAGGAATTCATTCAGTTTCAAGTGCATCTACATAAGTTTAAGTCTAGGGCATTAGTGGTATATTATTTCCCTAGTAGAGGCTTAATAGGTGCCTTTTAATATGCATACATATACTTTGTGGTATTTTTAGTGTTTCCTTTTTTACTAGCACATATTAACTGTATGAAGAGAGTTCACTCTGATATTTTCACACACTTCAAGTATACTTTGAACAAATTCACTGCCTCCATTTCTTTTATAAGATATGCTTTCAAAATGAATAGGTGACTTACACTCTTCCCGAAATTGTCAGAAGAAGCCTATTTCACTTTCATCTCTCCACATGCATTAACGAGAAAAAAAAAAACAACAGATTTTGTCTCTGATGGTCATAGGGCCACAATTTTGCAAAGAATGGCAAAAAAGGAAAAAGAAGAAAGTTAAACATGCACAGACCTCTTTAATAATACATGTTTTCCTGTTCTCTGGATAGTTTATTATTTAGAAATGATAGACTAGCATCTTTCCTATAGCAAACAGAAGAAAACATAGGGTGAACCAAAATGATTAGTATGCAAGGAGCTGGCTTGGGGATATTCGCTATAGCTTGTCCTTTCAATGTGTCTTCTTTGACATCTTCACCCTGGGTATCCTGGCAACAGAGCACTTCACAAAAACAAAAGTCCCATAGACACTGTTTGCTGAATTCCATCAGAATAATAAAAAGACTGTTTTATCTAAGCATTTGCTGAAGACAGTAATTTAGAAAAATACCAAGACGATAGCTAGCTAAATGCACTTGATTCAGAAGTGACGGACACTGAAAGATCCCCTAGCTTGAGGATGCTGAGACTGTGCCACATCGCTTCTTCACCATTTTCAAAAAGCCCAGCAGAAGAAAGAGATGATCTGTGAGCTAAAGAGGGGAAATCCACACCGACATACAAGAGTAAGGCATCCCTCAAAAGCCCATTTCTATAAGGCAGGCCACAGTCTACATGGGATGGTTGCACATTGCAACCTGTGGAAACCCCTTCAAATGGACTCATACCCATTTCACGGAGCCCCTTCCCTCCACATGCCTCATGTGATCCCTGGTACAGAGGGCAGCTGAGTACTGAGGGTGGCATCCTAGGGACCAGAGGCTCTAGTAATAGTATGACATTTGGAATTTCTGATCTGTTTTGTGCCCTGAGGATGCAGGTTTGCTCGGGTCCTTAGTCAGACCTTCCTAGGTTTGGATGCCTCCACTGGGTCCCAGTGCCTGGATGGTGAGACTCTGAAGATGATGGTAGGCTTCAGCAGATTAAAAAAATGGTTAGTATATTTGGTCTCCTAGGTCCATCTGTCCAGGTTTTCCATACTTGTCTTATAGTTCAGCTTGATCTCTCCTTTGGGACCCAAAAGTGTTTTGGTTCAGGGACTGTCTTGCTCTTCCTAAAGACGAGAGTGAAGAAATTATCACCTACTGACAAATTTTGGTGGCTTTTATGTTCCCAGCTTCTGTTTCTTCTGGGGTTCAACTGCTTGGGTTCTATATGAGACACACATCCAAATTTCCATGTGGCTTAAAGATATTCTGAGTGAGCTACAGTTAATTCAAACTAACAACAACAACCAAAACGCTCACCACCACAAACTGATCAAAGGCAGTTCCATGACTGGAATCCAGGTGTGTATGTGTGGGCTCAGCCTCCTGCATGTTTGTTGACTAGCCAGAAGCAGAGGAAGCTCTTTCCTTGGAAGCCCGCCTCAGATCTGGTGGAACTGGAAGAGCACAAGCCACAAATGAATACCTGTATACGCCAACCCTCTTGCCTGTGTTCCAGAACGAACTGAATAATATACTGATGTTCACTGCACATCCTCACTCAGAATGGACGAGAAATCTACACTGTAGCCTCTCTATCTGCTCAGCTGACAGGTGTGTCTGAAGATTCCATGAGCCACTATGTTCCTCACTCCTGGAAGACCACTAACCAATTGAACAGCTATTCCCTGCATGCGTATACCTGAGAGGCCTGGAGAGTGGAGGGTGATGCCTTTTGTCTCCACCAATAGGTCACTTGGAAACCATCAGGGAAGAATTTCAGAGAGGTCTTCAGGGCTCTGAGCTGCCAGATGTGACTTTGCTATTATGCACCATTAGGAGAAGAGCAGGCTCATGTTTGGAGTGAGGCTAACTGTTGAGAGCAGCAGGGAAACAGGAGCAAAACTGGTGTTCTGATCATGTAAACAGTGCCTCTCTGCGCCTGCTGCGTGTGGCTCCTTCTCTCCCAGACAAGGCAGAGTGTACGTATTTAACATGAATAAAAAGCCATCGCGTGGTCCAGGTTTGATCTCTTTACCGAAGAGTTTTCTGCATAATTTATGACTTTAGAATGGGCAGGCCTAGCTTTCTGGGCAGAAAGAGAGGCTAATATACTTTTGCAAAGCCAAAAATAGAATCCATAGGAAAAATTGTACCTCAACAAGCTCTTGACCAATGGTATTGATTACACTTTAAACACTTTCTAAGGACTTTGCCTATTTTTCCCAAATCCAGAAGCTGGTTGTGTTCTCTCAGAGGGTCTGAAACCAATTAAAATGTTAAGCGCATGTCTTTTGGTGGCCAGCCTCACAGATACACTTGTCTATTCAGACAGGACAGATTCTGTTTCCAAGAACCAAACTGATACTAGAGAGATACGGGACACAGTAATATCAGAGTGGACTGAGTCTGAAACTGCTCACCTTTTCTTCTGTCTTTACCTTCTGGCTTTACCTTCCAAGTGCATGTGTAACATGCAAACACATTCTCATGAAATCTATTTGTTCCTGTTTGTAGATTAAAATATTTTTATATGGAAAAACCTCCAACTCTACTGATTTGGGGAGAAGAGAGGAAGCACAGAAATGGTGGGACAAAGGGTTAATTAATTCAGCAGCAATACTCACTAGACACTATGCTGGAAGTGAACTGGGGCAGGGTGGGGGGGAGGGTTGAAAGGGGAAACTGAAAGACAATGAAGGAATGTATTTCTTTCCTGACTTACGTAACTGTAACCTCTCTGTCCATTACCTTCATAATAAAAACAAAACAAAAAATTAAATAAACCCCCAAAACTCAGGTAGAAATGATTAACTCAGTAAAGTAAATTTGTAAGATACAAAACCAATATACAAAATCAGAAATGAACTAGCTGGAAAAAAATCAGTAAGCACCCTGGTAGTTTATTTTAGGGTGTACCTGGGACCCAGACCTGGCAATAGCAGTCACAATCGTGATCATAACTGTTACTATAAAAAAGGTACATTCTCAGCACCAGTGGTTTACAGCTGTAACCCAAGCTACTTAGGAGGCTCAGATCTGAGGATCACAGTTCAAAGCCAGTCTACGCAGGAAAGTCTGTGAGACTCTCACCTCCAATTAACCACCAGAAAAGTCAGATGTGGAGCTGTGGCCACAGCCTTGAGCATATAAGCTGAGGGAGAGCTCTCAGGTCCTGAATTCAAGCCCTAGGACTAGTGCACACAAACACGCACACACACACACACACACACACACACACACACACACACTCAATACACCTTTTCTGGTATGTCTTTTTCCACATCCACTTTCTATATGTTTTCAAAAGCAGGAAGTAACAATTTTCACAGGACCATACCTGTGTACTTCAGCTTTGTGCCCTAATCATAGAGAACAGAGAATATGAAGTGGTATATCATTGTGACTCTCATTTACATTTCTCTAGTAAACTGTAATGTCAACTATTTTTTCCTGTGTTTATTGGCTATATATATATTTGCTGGAGAAATGCCTATTGAGAGTATTTGTCTATTTAACAGTTGAATTCTCCCACCTTGTTTGCTAAGAACGTTTGGACACAGGATATGAAAGGCTACCTCCAGTCTTTTGGTCTTTGAGATATGACTTTCCTGCCCAAGTTCCTCTAAAGAGTATAGTGCACACCAACACTGTGAAGCCTTTGCCTTCTTTACTTCCCTGTTAGACTCCTCTGGGAATCCATGGTAGAATATCTTAAAAATCACTGCTTTCAATACCTTCTCCTACTACCTGAATACCCTCAGAGCCGCCTCTGGGACTGAAGTTTCTGTCTCCATTCATGGGAATCTGGACTGGCTTATGAGTGCTTTGCCCACCCCTAAACCGAAGAACCTGAGAAGACTGGCAGCTGCCCTCATTCTCTCTTGAGTCCTTATGTAAGAAGTCCTAGCACCAGTTGGTATTTTATCAAGCCTCCTAATTTTCAAAGTTGGTTTGTTTGTTCATTGCCAGTTCTGGGCTTGAACTCAGGGCCTGGGCACTGTCCTTGGGCTTTCTCAAGGCTAGTGCTCTACCACTTGAACCACAGAACCACATCAGCATTTTCTTGTGTATGTGGAACCAAGGAATAAAACCCAGGGCTTTTTGCATGCTAGGCAAACACTGTACCACTAGGCCATACTCTCGACACTTCAAAGCTTTTTGAAGACCATTTTTATTATAAATTTTAACTTTTTATTGTAAAACTATGGAATACATAAAATCATTGCGTAATCAAAATTATTGGTAACACATATTTTAGCACTAAAACTGCTAGCATTTTAGTATATATCCTAGTGGTTTTATCTGTGAGAGTAAATATCTAGCCTTCAATCAATTTGTTTATTTTTATGTGTTTTTATTAAAAAGCTTGATTTACATGTACTTTTCTTAAACTCTATCAGGTTTTTGACATGGGCAAAATGATAAGAAAGAAACCAGCCAGCTATGGAGGTATACATTATGCAGCTCAGCTACTTGAGAAGGGGAGGTGGAAGAGTCAATTGTGGTCCGAGGAAAGCCCAGGCCGAAGAGTGAGATCTCTTTCAAAAACCAACTGAAAGCAAACCAAGACTGGTTCAAGTAATATAGTACCAAATATAAAGGTCTTAAGTTCAAACCTTAATACTACAGAGATAGTGAGCATGAAAGAGAGAGAGATAGCAACAGAGTGAAGTAGAAAGAGAAGAAAGGAGAGAGAGAAAGAAGGAGGGAGAAAGGGAGGAAGGAAAGAAGGAAGGAAGGAAGCAAGCAAGCAAGCAAGGAAAAAAGGAAGAAAAGATGGATCATCTCCCAGAGAACTGTGAGAGGAAAAAATGGAGAATGACCATAATTTCTCTGTTAAGTGACAGTGAAGTCTCTCACTCTCAGCACACCTGTGTGTAGCATCTCCTGTTTGTATTCTCTGAGCTGGTTTTCTTCATTTCCAAAGCTCTGCTTTTGCTGAGGAAATGGAGTGCTTCAGAGGATCTCCTCCACATGAAAGCACTTACTCAGCAGGTGCCCCATAGTCTAAGCCACAGTGGAAGTAAACAAATGTACAACCAATATGTATCTGCAAGTTTTAAATGATGAAACTTAAAGATAATGAGTTCTGCTTCAGGTAGCACAGGGTGAAATACAATCACAGAAGACTGTTCTCCACACGGGCTGCAAAGCCTGGGAGTTAATTGCATGATGGGAATGCAAGCGTATTGACTGTCTGGAGTGTCCCCACTTTAGAAGACCCATAGAAGCGAGTGGAAACCCCTCAGCAGCACACCAACCTAGGTGTTACTGGCTGCTTTACAGTTTGCTGAAATAAAATATTGTATGCAGGTGTATATAAATATATTAACAAAAATACGACTGATTAAAGAGAGATCTCAAATAGTTATAAATAAAACACCAAGTACTGAGATGTGAGGTGAGGTCAAAGGGAAAAGGGTAGATGAATGAAGAGAAGAAGGGGAAAATGCAGACAAGAATCCAATAGAATTAATAAATCCAATAAAATTAATTAATTATATCCTATAAAATTAAGAAGAGTGAGAGACAGGATGAGTAGGCGAGAGATGGGTAAGAATGTTAAGGGTGATGACATTGATCAAGATATATTGTATTCATAAACTACTTCATTAAATATCCATTCTTTTGTATAACCACCTAAAGGTAATAAAAATATTCCAAAGAAATTAGATGAGTATTCATTCATGCTGGGAATGGTAATAAATAATCCTTTGATATAAATATTTCTAAAACATTCTCTGTGTCAAATACTTGAGCACAGAAATGTGAGAAACTTGAGCTAGTGGTTGAAATAAAATTTGGAATGACTGCTAGCTTCTCTTAGGATATTGAGGGAATAAGTATAAGCTAGTGGGCAAGTCTACCCCACTCAAGCTCAAACCACTGTAGGCAGGAAGAACCAACAGAAAGCTGAGTCCAAATATATGCCCTCTCTAAAATTCAAGAAAATCTGTTTGATCACCTTCTTTTTGTTTTGCCAGTTCTGGGCTTGAAATCAAGGTCTGGGCACTGGCTTAGGGCTTTCTCAAGGCTAGTGCTTTACCATTAGAGCCATAGCACCACTTCTGACTTTTTCTGTGTAGGTGGCACTGAGGAATTGAACCCAGGGCTTTGTGCATGCTAGGCAAGCACTCTACTACTAGGCCATACTCCTGACCCAATTTACCTGCTTGCTCTCTTTTGGAATATGGTTGGTATCATTTTCCATTTTGGAGGTTTTTGGCTTTGCGTCCTGCCGATATACCCATTTGTTTGAATGGCATTACCATATTGTATAGATTCTCACAACTAATCATGCCTATGTTTCTTATCATTGATAACCAAAATGAATCATCTGATGTTTCTACAATTTGATCTAATAGTGAACACCCATGGTTAGATACACTTTTAGGTACCCCTAAAGTACTGAAAATGGAAGGCAGATATTTGGTAAGTTGTCATAGCACACGCAAGTCCACTAAAAAGAATCATTGTCTCAATTCTAGCATCATTTACCTGCTAGAGAGTACTTTTTGCAAATCTGTGATGGGCATAATACTAATTAGAAGGGGAAAATCATTTAGATTTTTATTAGCTAATTGCCATTGTCCTTGGTTGGCTTTCTAAGTGAAACTGAGGTTGGATATCTAGTTGACAGTCAAGGTGCTGTAATAAATCTTCTGAATTTTCTCATTTACCTCAAGTATATTAGCATTCACCCAAAATAATATCTAGACACAAGGATGAATATACAGAGACAAACATGGAGTTGGGGGTTTAGTTTATTGGCAGAGTGCTTAACTAGCAAGTTCAAAGACCTGAGTCTGGTCCTCAGCATGGTGCGGGAGGGGGGAGACAGAGAGACAGAGAGATAGAGAGAGATAGAGAAAGAGACAGAGACAGAGATAGAGACAGAGTCCAACAGTGGGACAAAGGGACAGATAGAGACAGAGAGGAAGGAGACAGAGAGAGAAAGAAGAGAGGATGGGGAGAGGAAAGAAGAAAGAAAGAAGGAAAGAAAGAAAGCAAGCAAGCAAGCAAGCAAGAAAGAAAGAAAGAAAGAAAGAAAGAAAGAAAGAAAGAAAGAAAAAAGAAAGAAAGAAAGAAAGGAAGAAAGGAAGAAAGAAAGAAAATAGGAAGGAAGGGTAGAAGAAAGGAAGAAAGAGAAAGGAAGGAGTATTAGAATATAGAATAATGGAGCCACACAGCAAGTATAGAGCTCTTTGCAAGAAATAATATTTGCGGGGGGGGGGGGAGGGAAATGGGTACCAAGACATGTGAAAGGGTATCAATGTATGTGAATTAATGCACCTTCTATCTGGCAAATATCATGTAACCCTTTTACTAATTACAATAAAAAATGCAAAAAAAGAAATAAAATTTAGTAGTAAATATTACATCTTACAAGCTCTAAATTCAGATAATTAAGATACATTGTACATTGTTCTTTACCTCATTGTTATTACATGCTCATTTAAATGCACATTAAATAGCTCCCACAGTGTATTAGGTAGTATTCACAAGTCCTGATAAGCCTAGATTTCTGCAGAGTAAAGAAGAGTGAGCTGAAGAAGTTTTCTGATGGAATCCTCAAGAAAATGATTCTACATAGAACAAAATAATTTGGATAGCTGAATTTTCCTCTGGGAAGAGGACATTACAAACTAAGGGGAAAGAATTCAGTCTCTCAATGTGCCAATGTGATATGAAGAAAGGAAGAGTTAATATAGGTAACTTTTAGTGAATTAAAGTGTTTTGTCTCTCTCCTTATTAGATCAACCTCAGGCTGGTCTTGAACATGGGGTCACAGCATCAGATGCTTTTAGTGCATGGATATGTACCAGTAGAGTTGTATCTCCGATGGATTTATGATACAGGATTTGGGAGGAAGTAACATTTATTTCAAAAGCCAAGAAAATGATATTGCCTTAAGAATGTATGCCATTTCAATAAACTCCATTATAGAAAAAACATCATTTTGATGTGTGTGTGCGTGTGTGTGTGTGTGTGTGTGTGTGTGTGTGTGTGTGTGTGTACTGGGCCTTGAACCCAAGAATTGGGTGCTGTTCCTTAACTTTTTCACTCAAACTTAGAAATCTACCACTTGAGCCATAGTTTCACTACTGGCTTTGTTGGGTGGTTAGTTGGAAATAAGAGTTTCACAGACTTTTCTGCCTAGGCTGGCTTTGAATTATGATTCTCAGATCTCAGCCTCCTGAATAGCTAAGATTACAGGTGTGAACCACCAGTTCTGGGCATCATTTTGATTTCTGGCTCAGGATCCTGACTGTTATCCACTCTGTTCAACTGGTGGCTTTCCTTGTCTCTGTCACTGGGCTTCTTCCCCATCTTGGGATTGCACTGAAGCCTGGGCTGTGAAAAACACTCACAAGATGCCTGCTGAAAGTCTTCTGATTTTCAGCCTTCTGTTGTTCACTGATGGCATCCTCATTATCCAAACCCTCTGTGTCACCTGGCATCTGGTCGTTCTCTGATGCCACAGCATGTGAGATGTGGGCAGATTGGTTGGTTCTATGCTTAGAGTCTTACCCCTTAAGTGCTTATGGAAATATTTCTCTCTGGAGGTCTTTGTGCTTGGAAGCAACACCCTAGAACAAGACCCCCACTGCCCTGGCTCCTGCAGCTCTGTTTACTTCTCTAACCTAGGGAGTCTCCTGCATTTTCTACCTCTCCCAGCCTCTCTGCTTTTTCAGTCAAACTCTCCCCTCCACGGTGGATTTAAGATTAAAGAAAAACAAACCAGAAAATCTAGCAGACTTTCTATTTGGGCTCTGCCATGGGCTTGCCCAAAGGCAATGAATCAAAGAGCAGGCTACCTACTTTGATGAAGGAAGGGAAAAGAGAGACTAGAGGGAGGAAAAATATTTCAATTAATACTGGAAACCTCATAGATGTCACCAGGGATTGGAGCCTGAAATCTCTCCTTCATTGGTGAGAGTGCATGTTCCTTCCTTACCTCTTTTCACAGGATGCTCAGGGTTCCCTAAAAACAGGGGAATGGAAGTCTATTGTGTGTGTGTGTGTGTGTGTGTGTGTGTGTGTGTGTGTGTGTGTGTGCTGCCTGTATCAGTCCTGAGGCTTGAATTCAGTGCCTTGAGCTTTTGCTAAACTTGTTAGCTCCCTGAAGCCACCTTTCAAGCTTAGCTTTTTGCTGATTTATTGGAGATAGAGCATAACAGACTTTTTGCCTGTGCTGGCTTTGAACAGACATCCTCCAGATCTCAGCTTCTAGAGTAGTCAGGATTATAGATGTGAGCCAATAGGGTTGTGACTTTTTCTTTAACTTTCCTTTTATAAGAGGTGCTAAGAGATTAGCGATTTATTTTCAAAAAGAAGTTGGGATCACTAGACTTTCTGCAAACGAATCGATCCAGGGTTACATTCATGTTTCCTAGTCTACCTTATCCCAAACCTAGAAAAAGGCACCACTGAGGGAAAGCTATTTTATCCTCTGCTGAGCTTGATTCAGGTATTGTTAACTTTTTGAGCTGAGAAGAAACGGCTGATCATGCTCTTGCAAAATAAATCAGCATTCTGTGCACAGACAGGGGAAGCAGGTTTGAGGGAATTGCAAAGACAGGCTGAGAAAAGATCAAACCACAGAAGGTCGGGTACCACCAAGAGCCTTCTGGCAGAAGAAGATGGCCTTTTTATTGAAGAAGGTGGGAAGCTGGGGAAAAGTACCCAAAGAGGCGATCAATTCATAACTCCCTCATTTGGATGTGGCCTGCATCTTTGAGTCCTCCAGGAAAAGATCAAGAGGAAGGAGAGCAGAGCAATAGCAGCAGTGGCTACAGAAAGATGGGAACCCAGAGGCAGAGCCTTTCCCTGCCTGTAGGTACAGCATCAGGGATTGGGAAGTGGGATGGCTTTCTTCAGCACAGGGCAGGGGTAAGCGGGAGGGCAGCCAGGCAAGCTTAGACTAGGGCATCACCATGATTAAAACCACAGGAGCACATAGGCCAATGTTGGAAAAAAAAAAAAAAAACCTCTTCCTTATGAGATCTTATTCTCTTATTCTTCCCATCTATGAAATAATATACTTTAGTACGTGTAAATATTGAATGAGACTGTACATTTGATTATACTTCTATTCAACCCCTTGGGGGTTGAGGAGATGACATTGTCAAAAATAAAGTCTCTGTGTCCAAGGGAAATAGGAACAATGAACAAGTCATCATTAAAAGTTATAAAGAGAAGCTCCTTGGAAGTGGAGCTCTGTGGCTCAACAATGTAGCAGAGGCTAGCTTTGAGTAAAAGAGCATCAAGGATAATGTACAGACTCTGAGTTCAAGCCCCATGACTGACAAAAAATAATCATGTCCTGGGAAACAAGAGGAAGCAAAAAAAAAAGCTGATGGGTGTCAATGTGGAAGATGGGCTTTCTTCTAATTGGGCCCTGAGGAAGTCATCTGTGAGAATGTGAAGTGGGCATGAATATAGTAATAAGAACAAATCAGCTGCTCTTTATAGGAAGAGTGCTTGAGATATTTAGGCAGCAAAAAAAGACATGAAAATCCTGAGCCTGGAAAAGGCTTGGATTATTTGAGGTGTGGAAACAAGAAAGTTATAGCAACTCATGTTGGAAAGCAAAATAGCTCCATCGTGTCAGGCCTCCTTAACTGTGGGAAAGACATGGGGCATTATTCCAGGTGTGCCTTCATGATTGATTTCTTCCTGATTTATTTGTGTAGAGCAGTTCCCATAGGTCTGAGGCCATTCCAGGCTTCTCTCTCCATCCCCACTCACAGTTTATGATGGGGCTCTATTGAAAGAACTTTCCCAGGGTCATGTGGCCAGCTATCGGCAGAGGAAGGATTTGGACAACAGTTTATCTTCCCTATGACCGATGCCTGGGAGAAAGAAAGCACAGGTTTAACCTTTCAGTGCCTTCCTATTTTTCCAGATGTGATTCTCCATGTCCTGATAGAGTCTTACCTTTGTTTTTCTGCCACAGTCCTCCCTTCTTGAGTCACTGTCCTCTCTTCCAGGCACACTGTCATACTGTTTGTCAAGCCTTTCTTACCTCCACCAACGTTTGGATGTTCACAGGCACTGCTCTTCTCCCTAGGGCACTCTTCTCCCAGTGGCCAAGGGTGCTCAGGCTCTCCTCTGACCACATGATCACCGCAGTGTTCTTACTCTGTGTCTTTTTTCAGTCGGTTTCTTGTTTCTTTCTGTCCTTGCTACATTCAGATCCCTTCACTGGCTTATTTTCTGGTTGATTGTGTGTTTGTATCTTTCATGCATTAGTACTCCATTACAACCGGTACATCTGGCTTGTTTACTTAACATCCCTAGGGCCAGCAATTAAAACATATTTGATGAATGAATAAATGAATGAAAGAATAATTTTTTAGAGCTGTATAGGAAATTTCAAGTGACATCTCTTGATTTTAATGATGCATCCTTTCAGAGATGATGTGAATGAAGTGTCAGAGCTGTTTGCATCAAAGTGCTAGTTCTTTTTCTTTTCTATAGATGAAAAGGTTTTGCGTCTTGCACGCAGAACAAATTATCCTTTGACTTGCCTTTCATAATTTATATTGCTAATTTCATGTAATATTGATAATTCTTTTATGTTTCTTCTATTTATAATTTGCTGTTGTCTCAGGAGATGGATTTGCAAAGTCAAGAGGCACAAAATAATTGTTTTTTCCTAGTCTGAGTGGGTACTGTTTATATAAAATATTTTAAGAAACAGAATTCTTGATTAATCATTGCATTAATTAATACACTTAAACAGTAATTGAGTGCATCTCGCAAGCAAGTCCTGTGCTATACCCTGGAGCCAAAAGACAAATATGCCAAAGATCTTTCTATGAATTTATGATTTAGTAGGAAAAATAATTTCAGAAAATCACAGGCCACTCTGACAAATTCTCCACTGGAGGAATCCCAGGATATTGTGAGAGAATGTGGCAAGTAGGGAGCACATGTCAGGTGTCAAGGAGCAGATGACAAAAGCACAGGTCAGGAACATCTTTCTTGGGGAGACAGAAGAGTTTTCTAAGATCTAAGGGTAGAGGAAACCTTCATAACTTTAGGGACTGTAGTCAAAGTCATCAGAACTATTCCTACATGGTAAAGTAGACTCCACTGGCAATCATATGAGCCCACGTTTGATGGTGTGGTCCTCAGGTCATACGTGTATAGATTTCCTCTCCTTCATTCAGGGCTATCCTGTGCACTCTATATGTATTCTACATGGCAATTCAATGCCTTTACTACAGTCTTGTATTTAAACTTTTTTCCATGTCTCCATACTTGTCTCCATAGTGCCTCCTTGAGGAAGACCTCTCCCTCCTTGCCTGACCCTTGTGATCTCTCTCAACACTGAATGGATTTTACCTTTATGTGTGTGTGTGTGCGCACACACACGTGCGTGTGCCTGTGAGTTAGTCCTAAGGTTTGAACTCAGGGCCTTGACATTGTCCCTGAACTCTTTGTTTGTTTGCTTGGTTTTGCTCAAGGCTCGCATTCCACCACTTAAGCCCCAGCTCCACTTGAACCTTTTTGTGGGTAACTGGAGATGGGAGTCCAAAGGACTTTCCTGCCTGGCTGAGTTTGAACTGCAGCACTCAGATCTCATTCTTCTGAGTTGCCTGAATTATAGGCATGAATCACTAGCTCCTGCTCCATTACCTTTTAACTGGGGTGTTAGATTTTCATTCTTGACCTGTATATAAATTTGATAATGGCAAGTACCAAATTGAAAATGGCAATTTTAAGGTAGCTTTTATTGGTTCATATAGTTTAATGTAGGGAATGATAAACACCCCCAGTATTTGAAGTCCCGCTCCCCCAAGGGCAGCACTGAATGTCCACTATAGTTTAGTGCCCCTCACCTGTTGTATAATTTGATGACAAAATATGCCAGACTATCCTGTCACTCTGGATAGCTAAAACCAACTAGAGCTGTATATCTCCATGTATTCATAAGAGAAATTCAATGTTGATTGAGCATAAAAGCTCAAGGGACATCACCCAGGTCCTGAGTTCTAGCCCTAGAACTGGCACACACAAAAAGAATGTTACAGCATGATACTTCTCATATAAAATTTAAGAAATAATACATACTATGCTAATTCAAATATACATGCATGTAATACAAATGTATAGGTATGTCGAATTCAAATACATACATATGTACAACTATAAAAATGTACTAGAGTTAACCAGAATTCAAACTAATGGTTTCTCTAAATTAGGAGAAGATGGCCAAATTAGGTTATAATGCAACGCATTTATACTTCAACGGAAAATTCAAAGCAAATAAGACACTGTATTTTCTTTATAATTTAAAAAATTATTTTGAACTAGCTGTACAAAGAAGTTCCAATTCAACATGCCAGGTTATTAGTGTCATGTACCTCGCTCCGTGGCACCCCTTTCACCATCCTCACTCATCTCTCCAGATCCCACCCACCCCCTCAATTTACCTGGTTCCCTTCCCACGTATGTACATTGACTATTATCACTGCATTCATCCATGCTCTGCTCTCCATTCGTCTGCCCTCCTCCCCTCGTTCTCAATGCCCTTCTCTGACAACATGTTCTAGCTTCATGGTATTCATTAGTCTAAACTGTAAGCTAGTTATTCAAAGGAGTTACACACTGGAATTCTCCCTGGAATATACTGTATTTTAGTTAATATTTATATATATGTTTATGACCTCATGTATGTTTGCACAAATGGTAATTAATAATTCAGATCTAATTTCTACATATGAGAAAAAACATGTGTCCATTGTTTCTCTGATGCTCTTTTACTTCTCTTAACATTATTTCCCCCCATGTCCATCCATTTCCCAGAAAATGACCTATCATTATTCTTGGTGGATGACTAAAATTCTGTTGTGTACATATACCACATCTTGATCCATTCATCTATTGAAGGGCAATTGGGCTGTTTTTATAACTTGACTAGGTTAAATAAAATCACCGTAGTTTAGATAGTTGAGCAATGGTTCACAGGTTGTAGAATTTTTTATTTTCCATAAATGTTTTCTCTTCTTAATTTCATGTACATACAAATTATATGTGTGTTCCAGAGCTGTAACATGGTGGAGAAATGAAGACAGACATGAAAGGAGATCAGTTTGAACAGCTCAATTACTGTGAGCAGATTTTTTTTTCATGTAAAATATTCAAGCTCTTGCCATTTCCCTATTATAGTTCATTGTACTTCAGGAGACAATTGTAGTAAAACTGAATTCAGTGGCCTTTTCATGGTCTTTGGTTTTTACTGTAGGCTTCCAGCCATAGTGTGGGAACTGCCCTAGAGAACTTCCGCTAACTCTTTCTGAAAGAACTAACAATTTCTCTCTGCCTCTTCTGAACTGTGGGCTTCAGGTGAGGTTAATAGGTATTAGTTATACCAAGAGATGGATGATTCGGGGCCTGAATTTTAGCACCTGAGACCTTGCTGTTCTAAAGTCGATTCTGACTCAGGGAGAGTTACATAGGTAGAAAGCACCAAAGGGCTGATGGTTAACACTCCCATAAAACCTGAGACAATGGGGTGGATGGAGAGGTCAGCTGTGATCTAGGGCCTGAAGACATTTCCAACTTCCAGGGGCTGAATTGCCCTCACTTAAACCTACATCAGTGGAAAAGATGGGATGACTTTAAATGAACAAATTGAGCTGATTCAACAAGATTGTGTGACCTTACAACGGAGTTCAGCCTGGGGAGATAATAAAGAGACAATTGAATAGGAAAAAGAAGGCCCAATTGTTTTAATATTAACTTACAAGAAAGGGAAGTTCCTTTGAAATCCAAGTCTGAGTAGGCTCCTAAAAAAGAAATCTTTAAAAATCCCTTTTAAAGTGTGTATGTCTGTATGTATCTATATGAATCTATGTACACACACATATACACACATGCATGTATATACACACATATATTTATAAGTGGTATATCTGATGTATACATAGTATATCATGATGTTATATAAATTGCATAACCAATATGTAATACTAGTATATATATTGTATAAAACCAACTAATTACTGCCTATAAACTGTGCATTAGTGTCATGAATATAAAAGAGTTTATCAGGAATTTTTCTTTCATGTTGGTAATTCTTTTTCTTCCTTCCTTTCTTCTTCTTTTTTAATTTGGTGGGACTGAAGTGTGAATTCTGGTCCCCCAGGTTGCTAAACAAGCAAGCTGTACTTAAGCCAGATCTCTGGCCATTTTTTGTTTTGAGGCCTGCTGGGGGGTGGTGGAGTTTAGCCTAGTGGTAGAGTGCTTCCTTAGCATGCATGAAGACCCAGGTTCAATTCCTTGGTATCACATATGTAGAAAAAGCAGGAAATGGTACTGCAACTTAAGTGGTAGAGCTCTAGACTTGAGAAAGCCCAAGGACAGTGGTCAGGCCCTGAGTTCAAGGCCCAGGACAGGAAAAAAAAAATCTCTGGAGCTGGCCTCAGTCTGTAATCCCTCTACTTCTGCCTCTACAATGGCTGAAATCATCAGTATATGCCACCACACTCAGATTGGTTGAGATGAAGTCTTCTAAACTCCACTTCCTCTCTCTGCTGGTCTTGAACCTTGAGCTTCCCAGTCTTTACCACCTGACTAGCTGAGATTACAGAAATGAGGTTTAAGAGAGGTTTGTTAACCTTCCTGAAGTGGGATAAAGTTCCTGGGTAAATGGTAATAAATGGGGCCTCAGGCCAGCTGGAGAAAAAGTTAAGGAATGACAAATTTCCCATCCCAGCCCGACTGCTACCAGCAAGTACATTTCCATTCTCACGTTGTCCTAGCCAGAGGAGTTTATTTTCTACTTGTGAAGCAGTTCTACCAGACCATGTTCTAGCTACTTGATCTAGATCTTCATGTGCACCCCTCACACGTCCTTCCAGATATCAGCGTCCCTCAAGAGACACAGCTGATAGGAGTTGACTCTGGCTGATTCCCAGTGCCTGCATTAGGAATCACCTGTGATGATGCTGTTGCTCTTAATCGTAGATGACAGGAATTTTCTAGAGCAGGGGAGAAATCTCTAGTTCACACATTTGGGCTGCCATTAGTAGTAGGCATAGACAGCTGCCTATCCCCAAAGTGGTAAGACCTGACCGTGCAGAGACGCTGTCAATCTCCACCTGCCTTGAGATCAGCAGTGAGAACTCTGCTCTCCTCTCAGCACTGCGCTGTCTTGGAGCCAGTAAAATGTATAATCAAATCCTACATCTGCCACTGAATAGTTTTGCGATATTGAGGGGAAAAAATACCTAACCTTATTGGGCTTCAGTTTCTGAAAGCTCTGGAATGGTGACCATATCTGCCTAATAGCGTTTAGCTTGAGCCATGGGTGCTAAGTTAGGCAGCTATTAGTTATACCTGCATGGCTGGTATTAGTTATAACTAGTATAACGAGTGATATACTAGTTAGGTGTTGAACTGAAATAGTTGAACACTGTGCATTGATGTACATCGAAGAACAAAATAGACCAGCTGTGGGTTTATATCCCATGAGTTATCTACACATAGTTCCCAGAGGCTCTGAGAGACACACGCAACATGTCCCATCCTTGTTTCATGACCAATCAGTCCAAGAGTGATGCCCCAGGAGATCTTTGCAGGGCATCTGGAAGAATCCCACTCCATGATGGGAGGTAATCACTCTAAACACTACCATTTCTATCTATTCTCTGGTGTACCCTAAAGGCATCCATCTTGGCTCTTGCTAGCATATTTTTTTAAGGAGTGAATCTTTTTCTGTAAGTGGTTTCTTTGTAAGTAAGGATTTTCATTCCTGAGGGGAGTTCAGACCTGCATTTAATAATGTGGATAGACTTGCTGAGGAAAACAGAAATGGCAAACTTTAATAATAACATTAGCATTTGCTTTGTGCCTGGTGCGATGTGAATGTATTAGTCTTTGAGACATCTAATCCTCCAATAACACTGTTAGGTCGTCAGATGTGTTTGCACCGTTTTATAGTAGAAGAAAGAGTCACAAAGTGCTCCATTGTCTTGCCAGAAGTCACAGTCCTTAAGTGGCAGAGCTGAAATTTGGACCTTGGCAGTCTAGCTTTATAAACCTTGCCTAGCTCGAGGCAATAATTGGTAGTTACAACCTCACAGGTTTCATTATCAAGGTGATAGAGTTGTGAACAAAGGAAAATGGCAGCTGGTAAAAGGAATTCCTTCATCTCAGCAACTCGAAAGTATTCTACACAGAGTTAAAGACATGCTTCTCAGCATTGTGTCACCCGCATTTAATTTTAGAGCAGTTAAGGAGCAGCAGGGATTCTAACCCATATTTACTGAAATCAAATTAAATGTCTTCTCATTTTTTTAATCTTGGAAAGCTACCTGTTTAGATGAGATAAGTGAATACAATTGCCACAGTAAAATCATAAATTAAACCATCTCTGGCAGTCACATACAGTACATTTTGTGGGGTAGTTCTTATGGAAATTTATATGTTTGGCCCTCTAATTTTTATATGTTTTACCTTCTTTTTTCTCTGTATTTTGCTTGTTTTCCTGTCACAAATTGAGTTTGCATGGAATATAATCTGGTGCTATGGTTTGGATAGTTGTGTTCTCCAACTAAGACATTTCTGTGTTGAAACACAGGCACTGATGCAGTGGTATTAGTCACTGGATGATGATGAAGTCTTGGGGGTAGTAGCTTCATAAATGAGATTAATGTCCTTGTTAATGAAGAGATCCTATGACAGTAAGAAAGCAACACACGGCCCACACCACACAGTGAATTTAACCAGTGCCTTAATTTTGGATTTACCAACCTTTAGAATGGCTTGAAATAAATTCATGTTGTTTATAAGCTACCCCATTTAAGGTATTTTGTTATACCAGCCTGAATAGACTAAGACAAGTGCGTTTTCATTCAGATGGATTTAGTAGCCTCTGACCTTCCAGGCTTAAGGAGTTCTGAAATAGTCTAATTTTTTTTCAGTTGGACAGAAAGAAATAAGTAGCAAATTGATAAGAAACCATTTGGGAAAACATAGTTATTTGATTCATACTGTGTATTCTCTCTTATAGAAGAACTCTAGAGATGTGTAATCTTGCCTTTCTGTACCACAGTGTGTTTGAGACCTGTATTTTAATTTAAAAAAATTTTTTTCCCAGTCCTGGGCTTGAGCCCTGTCCTTGGACTTTCTCAAGGTTAGAGCTCTACCACTTGAGCCTCAGCACCCCTTCCAGCTTTTTTCTATGTATGTAGTACTGAGGAATTGAACCCAGGTCCTTGGGCATGCTAGGCAAACACTCTACCACTAGGCCAAACTCCCAGCTCTGAGACCTGTATTTTTAGTCTGGGTTTCAGAAAACATTACCGCAGTCATTTCTATCAGATAGGTAGGTGACATTGGTCTGTGGGACACAATATTAGTGTTCTGTTTTGTCAATAACATAGCCAGGGAGCCACATTTGTTGTTGTTGTTCTTGCTTTAATTAGGTAAATGTGAATCTATAGAACTTTATTCATTTGGATTCCACAATCTTAATGCCACTAAATCTGGATTTTCTCTTTAGGGAGTATGTCTTGCTAAATGCACAGACAAATTAGGCTGTAAAGAATGACGATGGTAGGCTGGGAGCATAACCTAGTGGTAAGAATGCTTGCCTCCATAGCCTGCATGAAACCCTGGGCTTGATTCCTTGGTACCACAAACACAGAAAAAAGCCAGAAGTGGTGTTGTGGCTCAAGTGGTGGTAGAGAAAGCCCAAGGACAGTGCTTAGGCCCTGAGTTCAAGCCCCAGCCTTGGGAAAATAAAAAAAGCAATGACGCTGGTGCAGTTTTCGTGTTAACTTCCCACTTAGCATTTGCCTTCTCTTCCATGATAATGCCCCCTCTTCACTTGGGCCGTGCTTCTCATTCCTCCCTTTCCTTAATTTGGGACTTGAGAATTTGATCCAATCACTTGCATTAACAGGTAATAGACTGATAAGGTTTAGTTTTTTTCTACATTCTGGAATATTTGCATTTTAATAGAACTTCAGTTTTATCTAAGAAGCAAATGAAGTCTGGAATTGAACTGGTCAAGCAGGCATACTTTTGGAGTTGAACATTTCTTTCTAATATCCATGGACACTTAAATAGCCATTCTCTCAGCATACCTTTTGTTTTTAAAACAGGGTCAATCTTGTATATTCAATAGTTGTGTGAAAAGCATATTCACTTGAGAAAACTTGACTCTATGCCAAGAATCTTCACTAGTAAAGGCAAATAAGATTTATTTTAAATAATTCTTATCTACATTGCATGGATCCAGTCTGACAATACTCATTCCCATGAAAAATAGCAGGTTATTTTGTATGCAAGTGCAATATTATAATAATGTGAAATGGCTTGTATTTTTCATTGCTTTGAAGTACAACGATCAGCTACAAGAGACCATGTAGATGGAGGTTTTCAAAGTTGGTCTTTGCAGCCATGACTTCAGCACTCTTGGGACATTGTGGGAAAGGCACATTGAAGACTTCTATCCTATCACAACTGAATCAGAAACTCAGGCTAGGCCTAACAATGGATATTCTTGGTAATTTCCATGCACACTCAAGTTCAACAACCAGGTATATAGATGATTATGCTTGAATTCATCCTGACTCATGGGTGAGTAAATTGAGGCTCTAAAAGATTAAGAGGCTGAGCTGAGCTACTGATGTTCAATGGGGCTCTTTTGACTCTCCTGAGATAAGCCCCTTTGGCTAATCAAACTGAATGAATGAGGTTTGAGGCAACCTTTGATTGACAGGACAGTCAAATCTCTCCCTGACTGTGTGGCTCTGCCCCTGTGAAGGCCTAGGGCTGAGACCTGAACAGCTTCAATCCTTCAGAGCCTCTCAGGGGTCATCAGGCTGCTCCATATTCACTCTCTTTAAAAAGATCAGCACTCATTTCCCTTTTAAGTTGGGGTTAGTCCTCCTGAGTTGCATACGAATAAGATGAATGAATTCATTACTAAAAGCTAGATTAAGTTCTGCAGCTGTTCTGCCTGGGGATCTAGTCAAGAGAGGGGTTGGTGCAACTGAAACCCTTTGCTGATCAAGGCATTCTGAAAATGCAATCTTATGTGGCAAGTAGCATTCAGAAATACTGAAATGAAGTGAGAAATTAAAATGACTTTTGCCTAAACATGTGGGAAATGGGGAAAACCTCGGGTGCTCACCAAACATGCATGAGGGCTGTGGAGTGCAGAGGCTGCCTTCTCAGCTGGCTCATCTCTATGGGAATGCTACTCGTGGATATGGGAATGGAAATTCACATTTAAGGGATCCAAGGGTCTCTCCAAACACTAGAGCAAATACTGACAGATATCAATTGACAACCACACACAAGGCACTTTCTTTTTTTATATATATTTTTATTGTAATTAATAGAAGGGTTACATTATATTCACCAGTTAGAAGGTGTATTACTTCACAAACATTGATACCCTTTCTCATGTCTTGGTCCCCATTTCCCTCCCCCCACCCCCTCCCCTCATCTTGTTTTCCCCCCTTCCCTATCCTATTTCAAATAACCAGATGAACATATAGACAATATATCAGATAACAAGGTAAAATACTGTAACAATATGAGATAACCAAGGGACAGCAAAAGAGATGAGAGATGACATAGTACATTTAGGACAACAATCACTCATTAGATGGCTTTTGTTTCTATATCCTGGAGGTCCTTTCTTTTAGTGTCATACTATCTGGAATACAGGGCACTTTCTAGAATCTGATTTTTATCATGGCTGCTTTCCTACTATAGAAATATCAGTATATTTTTCCTTTTCTCTCCATTCTTTTGTGTATTTTTTTCTTTCCTCTATCACTCCCTTTCGTTCTTTTCTTTCTTCTTGGTAGAATTGGGATGTGAACTCAGGACTTCGTGCTTGCTAGGCTAATGGGAAACTACTGAGATGTGCTTTCAGCCCATAACAATGGGTCATTTTTAGGATAGGGTCTCTCCGCCTACCCCGGTACATGCCTGAGCCTCCATCTGCCTACATTAGACTTCCCATCACTGCTGGAAACACATCCCCAGCTCTAGCTTTCCTTTCATAGAGATTGAGCTTTGCAGATTTTTCTGCCCTGGGTGGCCTAAAAACTTGATCCTCCCATTCTTAGCCTCCTGAACAGCTACTATTATGGGCCACCTCATTACTTCTTCCATTTATTATGATAGTGAATGATCATGCTCAAAATGACTTCCGTGTGACGGGAATATTCTGGGGATATTTTTATCATTTTTCTTGCCTGTTGAGTGGAATACATTTTGTCTTATTCCATCTTTTTTGAACATGTCTTTAATTTACCACAATTTATTCATTTAAGCTTGAGATTTATATTGAAAGTATACTATCAAATACAGAATATTACTTCATTGCATTTTAACGACTCGGCTTTCTTTTTTCACAATTCAGTTCAAATTTGTTGAGACTTAAAATTTTGTTATTGCTTACTAGGAATGAATTTTGGTTTTTATATTTAACCTGACATTATTTTTTATAAATTGTTGGTATGTGTATTCTTTCTTTTGCTATTTATCAGTTAATTTCGCAGCTTATTAAATTGCGATTCTTTGTCAAATGTCTCATTTCTATTGTAATGGTTTTATATATGTGTGTGTTTACATAAATCAGGCAATGCATACATTTAATTTTGTACAGTGTCACCTCTTTCCTCACTTTAAACATTTTGTCTTGTTATTTAATTTAGTACTTACTCTAGGAATAAATTATCAAAGTTTAAATTTAGTCTGATTAAATATGTCACATACTTTCAAACTTTAATTTTTTCTCCTCTCCCCCCATCCCCCCCATCAACTTTGGAAGTACTGAGATTTGAACTCTGGACCTCATGGTTGCTATTCAGGCACTTTATCACATTTCTAGCCCTTTTATGTGCTGTTATTTTTTAGCTAAGATCTCACTCCGGCTTATATGTGTGCTTGGACTATGATCCACCTATTTTAGACTTAATATTGTAACCAGACTGACAAGTACACTTCAACATCCTGCTATTGATTTAATAAGATAGGCTTACAAAGTTTTGTGCCTGGGCTGGTCAATAACTCCCTATATCATCCTTCTTTGTGTTATGATGATTATTATCTTTAAATAGCTGTGCAAAGGGGTTTCAATTCGATATATCAGTTCATGTGTATGATTCATGTTGATCAGTGTCTGTCTCAGCCTTCTCAAGAACTAGGATTATACACATGTGTCACAGTGGCCTGGCTTTTAGTCTTCTTATGAACTTACATTACTCTGTTGTATTTTACCCCCTATTGTAAAATGCATTAAAAAACTATTACCCTTTATGTTCTGAGAATTCACTCCTCCCTATATCTCAGGTCCTACATGAGGTATTACTTTCCTTCTGCCTCAACTACCACCTTTAGATGCCAGTGATAAACTCCCTTAGGGTTTTAAATGTCCTATTTTACCTCATTCTTGAAACATATATCTGAATATAGACTTTGGTTGGCAGTCATTTTCTTGACAAATTTGAAGGTTTTATTCCATTATTATGAGAATTTTGCTGAGGTACTGAAAAGTCAGATGTTTAATTTCTTCCTTTTGTAGGATCTTGCTTATTTATTCTGGTTTTTAAGACTGGCTTTCCTTCTTTATTATTGATTTATAGAAATTTTACTATAGGTAAGCTTATTCTACTTCAGATGTGCTGTCTGACTAGTTCTTGAAAACTCTTCATATATTGCCTTTGTCCCCTCCCCCGTTCTCTCTCTCCTTTTTGTGAGGAATATCCTAATTTTAGAACCTGTCATTACTTTTTCCACATCTTTTGCCCTTTCCTGAATTTTATGCTTCCCACTTTTATATTATATTCAAGATCACTTATTCTATTTTTCCTTCTTACTATATATATAGGAGGCATTTGGCAAAGGTCTGCTGAATGAAATGAAATAAAATAAAAACTGTATTTAAAGTTGGTACTACACAAAACTAGAATTTTGCAAGGCAAACAACTTGAAAATAGTATATAACAAACATATTATAAAAAGCCATGGTAAACATGGGTCTGTGGATATCTATACTAGATGCAGACTTACATCCAATATATACAAATGGATGGTGTAGCTAAATCATATGATATTTCTATTTTTACTTTTTTGAGAAATGTTCTCAGTGACAGTCACTAGACTAACTTATGTTCCCCTCCTCAGTGTCAGTGTGCATCTTTTCATTTTTTCTCTTCCTCTACATCTTCATCAACATTTTTTTTCTTTCCATGATGGTAGCCGTTCTGATTGAGGTAAGACAAAACTTCATTGTAGTTTTGACTTGTATTTTCCTGGTATCAAAAGATGTTGAATGGGCCGCGGAGTTTGGCCTAGTGGCAGAGTGCTTGCCTAGGATGCACGAAGACCTGGGTTTGATTCCTTGGTACCACATAGATAGAAAAAAGCTGGTAGTGGTGCTGTGGCTCAAATGGTAGAGCTCTAGCCTTGAGAAAGTCCATGGACAGTGCTCAGGCCCTGAGCTCAAGTCAGGACTGGCAAAAAAAAAAAAAGCAACAAAGATGTTGAACATACTACTAAATGTATTTATCAGTAAACTTGTACTTCTTTATTTAAAAACTGCCCATTTTGTTCATTTGCCCTTTTATTTAACTTATCTTTTGGTATTTAATTTTCAGATTTTGGATTTCAGTCATCTGTCAGGTATTAGGTAAAGATTACTCCCATTATTGTGTAGGCTGTCTCTGCACTCAGATAATTGCTTCCTTTGCTGTACAGGAACCTGTCAATTTGATATAATCTCATATTTCAATTCTTGCTATTATTTTCTGAGCTATCCTAACAGCTTTTATGAAAATTTGGGATAACTTACACAAGTGTCCTAGATCACACTTGTGAGAGCTTTTAGTTATTTAAACATACGTTTGAAAGTAGTATTTACTCATGCTTGCTCAGTTCTCTCAGTTGAGTTATTCTCAACACTAAGTTTGGATGATAAAAAAAGCAAAGCTGTATTAACTTTGTGTATGATTTTCTCCTGCTTATCCCCTCACTGGCTTTGAACCAGTAATCATTTTCACATATGTGTTCATTTCCTCCTGAATGCCTGATCTGTACACTGTAGTTTGCTTCATCAAAACACAACACATAGCTAGACAAGACTTTGAAGAAAATACAGGAGAAACATAGTTATGTTTGCTTCCCTCCTAACTTGGAAATAGTAATTATTTCCTTGGTAGAAAAACATCTTATTGGCCCAAGCTTCCATGTGATGTGGCTCTTCAGAAAGGAGAGGCAGCCTTGGTTTGTAGAGCAATAAAATAAAATAAAATAATCCATGGCATGCATATCATGAGGATGGGAGGTCAGCAACAGACAAGCCTCAGCCACACACTGCAGAAGCCCTCCATGGTGAAAAAATCAAAGACAGATATTCTCTCTTGCCTTTCACTCTGGTAACAGATATTGTTCTATCACAAGATGGCAAGGTTTGACCTGCCCTCAAAAAAAACCCCTCTTTTCAGGCAGTCAATTTCATTGCAGCCAAATCGCCTTCTTTTGCTCATTAGTCATATTCCAGAGGAATCAACTGTAGTGCCTATTAATTCTCAAAGGCCATGGAATATGACTGATCAGAAACAGGACAAGACAGTTGAACATAGTCTCCATCCTTATTGTGCAAAATGAAAGGGAATACTGAAGATTCATTCCATTTTTCTCAGTAGATCAAGCCAAATCAGAACATTCATTTCTCATGTGTGGATTTTCTTCTATCACCTGTTTCTTTGTGTTATTTATTGGGTGGAAGTTTAATTTGTCTTACGGGCTGAAATTTATTAGAAAAGCTCTTGTTCTGATTTCTTTTCTAATTTGCTTATTTACTGCATAATTGATGTGAACAAAGAGATGAATATTCAACTAAATGATTTAGTTCTATTCTTTCTAATTTTAGGGTTTAATCATGGGAGAGTTTTGAAAAATCACATGGTAGAAAGAGCATTGGCATATTTATCATCTGCCATAGAGACCAATACACTAGTATTATTTCTAATCCTGTGATATGAGTAGATGATTTGAGTGATTTACTTTTTTTTTTTTTTTGCCAGTCCTGGGCTTGAGCTCAGGGCCTGAGCACTGTCCTTGGACTTTCTCAAGGCTAGAGCTCTACCACTTGAGCCTCAGCACCACTTCTGGCTTCTTTTTTCTATGTATGTGGTACCAAGGAATCGAACCCGGGTCTCTGTGCATGCTAGGCAAGCACTCTACCACTAGGCTAAACTACCGACCCTGATTTACTTTTTTAATATATTAAATTAACAATATTTTCTTTTCTCCAATAGCTCTGTTCTTCACTAAGCCAATATGCCTTAAGGGACATATCTTTTTAAAGTAACTAATAAATTTTATTACAAATATGAAATGAGGATATATATATATATATATATATAAATAGATAGTTTTATATGTATACACACATATCAATTCGGTCCTCTGTCTATTCAACTAATCCATCTTCTACCCAGCTGGTCAATAGTCTGTCCTTTCAACAGACATTTACATATTACTAATGTATGTCAATCATGGTAGCTAAAAATAACACAAACAGAACAGAAAATATGATTTCACCGAGTTTAAATTCAGGTAAGGGAATGCACATACAGAGAAATGTCAGATGACTATAGGTGTCCTGAAGAGAAGTTAAGTGTGGAGGATACAAGGAAACTGATTTTTAAATTAAATGGGCAAGGAAGGTTTCACAGAGAAGACAGAATTAGATCAAAGCCCTAAAATTGGCAAAGGGAGGGAACAGGCCATGCAAGTATCTGTAGACAAAGTGTTTTAGATGCACCTACAAGAAGCCAGCTATTCCTGAAGGAGAAATGTGTCTGACATGTTAACGGACAATGATTTCAGGAGAGCACTGCAGATAGAGAGGATTGGGAAAGGAGCAAGTAGAGATGAGACCAGAGATACCACACGAGAGGGAGCAGCTATATAGATAACACAGTGTTTTGTAGGTCACCGAAAAGATTGTCACTTTTATTCTGGGTAAGGTGGGAAATCATGAAAGATGTGGGACCGGAGATCAGAGTGATGTGATGTCACGATGGCTTCTGTGCTGAGGAACAGCTGTGTTGCTGGTGGACCTTATAAAGGTGGAAGTGGAGAGACCAGTTGAGAGACTATTGTCACTCCTGAACCCAGACAATGACAATAAGGTAGTTTAGGTAAGATTTGTATGTTTGCAGAAAGGTAAGGTACATTTGCTACCTATTTAGAAAGGAGACAGAAATGAATCAAGGATAAATATGGAACCTGACCAGCAAAATTTGAACAGTGGGTGGTGTCATGTGCTGAGATATTAAGGTAGGGTTAATTGGTGAAGGAGACAGTTTAAGGAGAAACAGATGTGGGATGGATGAGTCTGAAATGGATCTAGTTCATGAATTGGATATCTCCCTACTAAGAACCAAACCACTCTTGAGTCAATACATTGGGAGAGAAGTTGATGGGCAGAAATGACCATAAGACTGTCTCACTCTCAAGGCACAAAAGGATAGGGTGTGCAATGAACAATATAACAGCAAACAGACAAGCCCAGACTGCAAGAACTCAGTGTATCTACTCTAACCTTTCCATTAGGTTAGGTATGAATGACTCCTATAAGGCTCAAACTTTTAACAGTTAATTCAGCCTTTTTTTTGTGACATTTATTTATTTTTTTATTGTAATTAGTAAAAGGGTTACATGATATTTGCCAGATAGAAGGTGCATTAATTCACATACATTGATTTAATTCAGCCTTTGAATTAGGTATAATCAATTTTATACTTCATGTGGTTATAATTATTTTTCTTACATCTCTAGAAATAGGACTGAAAGACATCTTTATTGCCCTGCTCACACTTGTAAGCCATACTTTGATGAGTATATGATTATAAAGCTCTTCCCCCCCCAAAAAAAAGCAACTTCAGTTGAGAGCAAATCCTTCTGCTGATATTCCTTACCTTCTTTCTTAATCCATGTATTTCTTTCTTTCTTTTTTTTTTTGCTCAGTCTTCATGACTGAGTCTAATGTATATTTTCACCAATATGGTAACATAGATATGATTATATTGCCATGATACATAATAATGCAGTGATCTAGTAAACAGTTTTCAGGACAATGTCTTTTCTGAGATGGTTTTTAAAGAAAATTAAGGAATATGAAGATTAATTGTCTAAGGCAGTTTAAGCTAACATCTAAGACTAAAATATTTCTAGGAATTAAAATAATTGTGCCAAAATGATAAGTTCTAGAGGAAAAAATTGGGAAAGAATGAGGGAAGGAGTAACTTTGTTCAAAAAGAAATATAGTCTTGAGGACTGTCTTGAGCATGTCAGTGGTAGAGTGCTTGCCTGGCATGCATGAAGACCCAGGTTCAATTCCTTGCCACCACATACACAGAAAAAAAGCCAGAAGTGGTGCTGTGTCTCAAGTGGTAGAGTGCTAGCCTTGGGAAAAACCCAAGGACAGTGCGCAGGCTCTGAGTTTAATCCGAGGACTTACTTATTTTTTATTTTATTTTTTTATTGTTGGGGTAATGTATAGAGGGTTACAGTTACATTTGCCAGGTAGTAGGTACATTACTTCTTACACATTGATATGCTTCTCATGTTTTTGTCCCCGTTTCCCTCCTCCCACCCCTACCAATCATCTTGTTTTCCCCTTCTCATTTCTATTTCAAATAAACAAATAAACGTATATATACTATACTAGGTAACAAAGTCAGATACAGTAACAATATGAGATTAATCAAAGGGCAAAAAAAAAGAGAAGAGAAATAACAGAACATTAATAACAACAATCACAGAAGATAAAGCTCTTGTTTCCATATCCTAGAGACTCTTTCATTTAGCCTCATCCTATATGACCTTATGTGCCTGGGTTTTGCACTATTGTAATACTCTGCTAGGAGACTCCTAGATGTGTATTAATTATTACAAATGAGGGAAACTATTGAGCCTATGTTCCTTTGGGTCTGGCTTACTTCACTTAATCTGATAAAAAATCAAGTCTTTCCATTTCCTTACAAATGGGGTGATATCGTTCTTTCTGATGACAGCATAGAATTCCATTGTGTATAAAGACCACATCTTCTTGATCCAATCATCTACTGAGGGGCATTTCATATCTTAGCTATGGTAAATAGTGCTACAATGAATGTCATTGTACTAGTGGTTTTAGTATGTCCTTATTTCTGGACATATGGGTAAATGCCAAGGAGTAGAATTGCTGGGTCATAGGGGAGCTCTGTGTTTAACTTTTTTGAGGACTCGTCACACTGATAAGAAACATGTTCTTTACCTTATGTAACTGTAACCCCTCTGTACCTCACCTTTATAATAACCATAAAACCTTTTTAAAAATCTTAAAGAATCACTGTCATAATCTAATACTTGATTGATAGAATGCTGCTGCTGCTATTTCTCCTTCTCCTCCCCTTCCCCCTCTTCTTCCTCTTCTCCCCTCCTCTTCCTCCTCCTCCTCCTTCTTCTTCTTCATTCCTGGACTTGAACTCAAGGCTTGCGCACTGTCCTGTGCTTTTCCAAGGCTAGAGCTACCACTTGAGCCACAGCATCACTTGCAGCTTTATCACTGTGTATGTGGTGCCAAGGAATCAAATCCAGATCTTCAAGCAGGCTGGGCAAGCACTCTACCAACAGGCCACACTCCTAGCCTGATAAAATGGTTCTAAATATTTGATTTAAAAAATATCTAATGTCCTGTGAGATTCACTATCATGAACAGTTTAGTTTCCTGGAACTTCCAGTTCCATGTTAAGGGAACAACTTGGTCAAGGAGAAGAATCTGGGCATTCACATGCAGCGTGAGCAAAGGAAGATGTTCTTAGGAGAGGAACACAAAAGTGCCATACCTACATGCATCTGAGCATATGAAATAATATTTACCAAAATGAATTCCAGGGAATGAAATGAATTTTTTTTATTTGTTGCTTTTGTCGTCTTTCCCTTTTGTCTCGTTGGTTAGTTTATCTGTCTTTGGGAGGATAAGCCGGGCACAGAAATGGTGGGATCAAAAGCAACTAAATGCCTAGTGGTACTCACTAGACACTATGTTGCAAATGAACCTACAACCGGTGGGTTGGGCTGGGAGGGAAAACCTGGGAGGGAGGCAAGGAAGGAAGGAAGGAGGGGCAGTGTGCCATAGTCTTTATCCGATTTATGTAACACTGACCCCTCTGAACATCACTTCTACAATGACCATAAAAATACATAAAAATGTATCTTAGTTTCTGGGCTTTTCTGTCCTCTGGGTCTTGAGACTTGGCGTTCTAGAACTTTTCTTTCTCTCTTCCCTCCACATCTCCCTGACTATTTTTAGAAGACAACTCTGATTTAGGAGACTCAGGGCACAGGAAGGGACAACTTGAGGGAGAATGAGAGCAAGTGGTGACTGCTCACCCTGACGCTCTGCGGGAAACAGATGAGTAAGCAACTGTTGTGTATTTTCACAGACTATCCATTCCCTCTCCTTGATAAACAGTATCCTGTCTTCCTCTCCCTCAGGACTGCTCCCCAACTCAGTGTGATTCTGAAAACATTGTCAATCACAGGCACACTACTGAGTGTGCCTATAAACCTAGTGCAGAAGATCAAGGTTTGTTACTCAAGTTTAAAAGAAGAGTTTCTATCAGCTGTGGCGATTGCTTAAAAAGGACGAGATCCTCCAAAATGTCAAGAATAGATGAGAGAATGAAAATAAAGACCAGAAACAGAGATGATAAATGGGTGAAAAGGAGGTGGATGAGGTGGTCAGAGAGGGCGAGCTAGAGAGAGTGCTGAAGCTTGGTGCTACTCAGGCTTCTCTTTCCACATACTGGTTCTGTGATCCAGGAAACAATCCTCTTTACCTTTTACCTTTATCTCATTTGTTATAGGCTAAGATGCTTCTTATTCATTGCTTTCTTTAGTATTTACAACTGCTTTCTAAGTAAGTGCCTAAAAATGAAAGAGGATTTTGTGATGATGTAATAGCATCAGGGCCCACATCTGAATCGGAGCCATAATACTGCAGAACTTCTGAGTGCTGTGAACCAGGTGAGCAGCACTCTGTGGACACGTGTGGCTTCTCCTCCTATTTCCTTCATTCTCTGGGTTGTGTCAGTGGGTTTGGCTCTGAAGGTCATAGAATCAAGCAGCCATTAAGAAGAATTTGTGTCAGCCAGGCACTGGTGGTTGACATCTGTCATCCTAGATACGCAGGAGGCTGAGATCTGAAGATCAGAGTTCCAAGCCAGCCCATTCAAGAAATCCCTGTGAGAGTTTATTTTTTAATCTCTAATTAACTACCATAAAAAGCCAGAAGTGGAGCTGGGGCTCAAGTGATAGAGAGCTAGCCTTAAATAAAAGAAAGCTCAGAAGCTCGGAAAGAGTTCCCAGACCTTGTGTTCAAGTACCCCCCCATACACATACACACACACACACACACACACACACATCACTGTCAAAGACAGTAGAAATAAGAGTCCCACGACTAAAAATATTGGTTACAGGCAATAGTGAAAATGATGAGAGCTCAAATATTTTTGCAGTCAAATCAAACTGCCATTAAATTCTATTGCTGCTGTCTATACCTTTGGTATATCCTTGCTCCTGTGAACAGAAGGAATGGGGCGAGGGACTATGTTTCTAGCTAATATTTGATATAGGGATTGTCTAGCAGAAAACAGTAGTTACATAAGTTGGTTTGTATTTGTTCTTTATTTTTTTAAGCCTAGAAGCCAACCCTGCATTTTTTCCCAGAAGTTGAAATATACCAAACTCAAAAGACTTAATGCTTTAATTTTCTGCTATGATCACATGGATTGATCTTTTTTAATCTTTAAATAATGTTGAGGACTTCCTTTTAGCCGTAGCCAGGCTACAATTCTTTTTATTTTTTTTAACAGTGATAAAATGGACTTTTATTAACTTTGTTGAATCAGAGATTATAAAAAAATTATTGCTTATGAAGATCTTGGGGCAACAGAAAGATGTCTCCGAAGTCCAGTTATCTTAGTTTATTTAAACTAAGAGGAAAAGGTCATAATGTTTTCATGCAATACAGACTCGGTTCTTTAAATCACAATTGTGACAAATGGTAGAAAGAATTAAGACACTGCTCTACCTGTGATCCACACAAAACACCAACATTCTGGGTCGTATATATTAAAGTAGTATCTCACTTTTGGAAACACTGTAATAACTGATACATATGGGCATGCCTTAGGTGGGCATAGAAATGCAGTATTTTCTAAAGAAAGAAATTGCATGCACATGGGTGCACACACACACACACACACACACACACACACACACACACACACACATGCACATGCACAACAACTATTCAGTTTCTTTAAAATCACTGAGCAAGAAAACCAACAATGAACTTCCATACTGATTTTACACAACTTCTCTACAGTACCTTGACTTAAACCCAAGAGCAAAAGTTAAGACTCATCTCTTCTATTTTAGGTAAGCAACTGCATGGTAAACTTAGATGACTTATCCTCTGGGTTTTACCTGGGAGTGGTCTTTTTAATCAATTATTTAAAAGAGGGCAGGTTTGGCACTTTTATACTGATGTCACCAATGTTAATGTTTCTCGGGATCTCTGAAAGATTCCTGTTCTTTACAGCAGATAGGGCACCAGCCAAGCCAGTCTCCGACTTCTGCGCGTCGATCTGCATGACAATCTCTTTCATGTTGGTCTCCAGCGCCATCCCCCTCGCCCCCATCACCATCTCGGCAAGAATGTGGTGAACCTTGTCCACATGGAATATCAAGTCCAGCTCGCAGACGTTCTCAAAACACTTGTCCAGTGTCTCCACAAACACCTGAATGAGGTCTAGCATGCCAAGTCGCTTTCTGAGGAATCCACACAGAAGGCAGAGTTGCAGAGTGTCTATCAGCTTGTTGTCAGAGCCGCCAATTAACAGGCCTCCTTCCAGGAGGTTGCACACATTCTCGTCTCTCTTGGACACCAGGTGGAAGGTGCATGATGATCTGCTGCTGTGTCTTTCCTGGAGGGCTGGAAGAACTTGGAGAGCCGCGTCTGCCTGTGGTTGTTGAAGATGAAGATTATCTTGATCTTGGCTGGGTCTGGCCGGCCTGGGGGAGCCGGGGTGGGACGACGTGGGCCAGCCTTGGGATCTCGCAGGCCGCCAGGCTACAAGTCTTACTGAAAAGGACAGATCCTGGTCATTCAGCTTTCGTCTAAGACATTTCCATCTGTCAGTCTCCTTCTAAGTAGAAAGAATTTTCATGGAGCGTTTATTAATTCATTCTGAAATTTTCTCCTTTCATTGAAATCCTCCTATTTTTGTGTAGCTAGAGTGCCTGTGCATAGTTCTGCTGTTATTTCTTCAGACATGCTAGGCAAGCATTTTACCACTACACCACACTCCCAGCCCTGTCTGCTGTTATTTCTATTGTGTTTTAAGTTTTATGTTAAAGGAATGAGTTTTACTTCCTTAAGTCAGTAACTATGTATTAAGAGCCAGACTCATAGTTAACATATGTGAAATCATCCACATGAAAGGTTGTTGATTCTCTTTTTGTCCTTCTGACAGCTCTGATCTTCACCTTTTGCCCTGTAGACATTTCTACCTGTCTTGACCTGACTTGAGATGGCTTTGATGCTTTGGCCTGTCTGGATGAGGATCTTGATAGGTGGTGGTAATATGCCTTTTGATGTGGCTATCACAAAGTCATATTTAATGGAAACACATGCACTCTTAGAATTTACTTCTGGAAAAATGAGAGACCATTTAGAATTTGTTGTAGACTATTTTTTAAACTGTTGGGGTTATGAGATCATAGACATATTAGCAAGGGCTAAAATATCCTATGCACACTGTAAAATTGGAAACTTACAGAACATGTACATAGTTCATAAGGGAAGCCATAGTTTCTGTCTACCAAGGCATTCTCATGTGCAAACTCTCCAGGAATGCAATCCTGAGAACTTGAAAGATTATCTTTCATCATCAAAACTTTCATGTTCTTAAGATATAATCATAATGAAAGGAGAAAATCTTTAGATATCATTCCTCTCTTTTAACATTCCCACACTACTGTGACACTGCATACAACCCTCTGTGGGAAAAAGGAGTTGCTTCTTATAAGAGAGGCATCAGATACTTGATGTTAGATCTGGAGGAGAGGCTTTGAGTCACTGTGAAAGTTGTCCCCAAATATTTAGTAGGTTATCAGATAAAGCAGGTTTCCTTGTGCTGAACTGGAAGTAGACTCAATAGATGAAACTTGATGTACTGATACATGAAACTTCAGATTCAATTTAAAAGGAAAGGTTTTTATTGTTATTGTTTGTTAGTTTTTGCTAGTCCAGGGGCTTGAACTCAGTGTCTGGGCACCGTTCCTAAGCCTCTTTGTGTTCAAGGCTAGCACTCTACCACTTGAGCCGAGTATCACTTCTGGCTTTTTCTGAGTAGTTTTGTTTTTAATTGGAGATGAGGGTCTCACAGACATTCCTTTCTGGGCTAGCTTTGAACAGCCTTCCTCAAATCTTAGCCTCTTTAGTAGATAGGAATCCAAGTGTGAGCCACTAGTGCCTGGCAAAAGGCAAGTTTAAGAACTGTACATGTTCAACAGAGGAACATGGGATGTTCAAGCAAAGGCTGTAGAGTAATTTCCAAGTTGTAAGGAGGAAGTGAGACATTTAATTTAATGTTCTGATTCCCAAGGCTCCTGGATGCTCAGAAAGCTCTGGAAAGAAAGGAACAAATATAATTTCTTGGTCCTGTGGGACACACTGGGATTTGTGCTTTCTGCTTATATTTCAGAACTGTGGCACACATACTCGACAGGCACAGGGGAACGTGGTGGAAGGAAATGTAAACAAAAGGGACTAAACAAAAATAAACATAAAGCAAAGTGGGCTGGAAGTATGATGCCATTTCCAAGTGCATGTATGCACAGTTTCCCTTTGCCATGTGGATATTGAGACATAATGTGGCAAGATCTGCTAATGTATCAAGAGAAGCAGGAAAGCTACTAGCACAGTGATGTTCATTGCAATACTATTTACCATAGCAGAATATAGAACCAACCCAGATGCTCCTCAGTAGATGAGTGGATCAAGAAGATGTGGTATTTATACACAATGGAATTCTATGCTGCCATTAGAAAGAATGGCATTGCCCCATTTGTAAGGAAATGGAAAAACTTGGAAAAAAATCATCTTAAGTGAAGTAAGCCAGATCCAAAAGAACATAGACTTGATGGTTTCCCTCATTTGTAATAATTAGTACACATCTAGGACTCTCCTAGCAGAGGATTACAATAGTGAAAAACCTAGGTACATAAGGTCATATAGGATGAGGCTAAATGAAAGGGTCTCTAGGATATGGAAACAAGAGCTTTATCTTCTGTGATTGTTGTTCTCAATGTACTATGTTATTTATCATTTCCTTTGTTGCCCTTTGGTTAATCTCATATTGTTACTGTATTTGACTTTGTTACCCAGTATATTGCATATAAGTTTCTTTGTTTATTTGAAATAGGAAAGGAAAGGGGAAAAACAAGATGATTGGAGGGTGGGGGAGAGAAAAGGGCATAAGCACATAAGAAGGGGTAGGTAGCAATGTGTGAGAAGTAATGCACCTACTATCTGGCGAATGTAACTATATCCCCTCTATACATTACCGCAATAATAAAAAATAAAATTAAAAAAAAAGAGAGAGAGAAGCAGGAATTTTCTGCTTTGGCTATAGAAGTTGATGGGTATTTGTTTGGAAATGTTGGCCCAAAGCACTTAAGAACAAACTCAGGGCAGGATTAAGGTTGAATGGATTCAAATAAAATTTGGCTGCAGATCCAATCTGTCCCTCGGGCAACCTTCTTGTGACATCTGAAACCAGCAAGGAGATAACAAAACTAATGAATAAGTAACTATCCTAGTCAGGATGAGATTTCATGATTTCTCAGTCACATGCCACATATTGTCACATCTCTCAGGAATGTCTCCATCATGGGACTTGAGTTTGCTGAACTTATTTTCTGTGTTCCCAGCAGTATTCATGTCTCAAGGGGCAATACTGAAGTTTGAAGATAAACACCCCTATCAGGGCTCTTCCATCATCAATGATGTACCACACTGTACATATAATGGGCCAGTAAAGTCAGAGAAAATGGAGGTAATAACCTGAGCTTTAGCCTGGAGGAAATCATTTAGCATAGTGAAGTGCTAGGTTCTGGAGCTGAAAAACAGGGCAAGTACAATGCACTTTGTAAGGTGGCTGGGCATGTTAGGTTGGAGAAGGTACTTAACACACCCAGAAGATGGAGCACAAAACTAGGTCATGAGTGGATCACTTCCCTACATCTTTCTCTGGGAATCCTCCTTTATTTATTTAAAATTATTTTTTAGTGAGTATGAGTAAAGAAGCAAGCATATTTAGGACAACAAGCAAATACATAACTAAGGCAAAATAATAATTCAAGGTAAAGATAAGCAATATAACCAACAAACCTCAATTCCCAGTATAAGATGTCCAACACATGGTTTATTCATGAGAAGTTGGCACGTAAGGCCAGGGCTTTTATTTATGTTATTTGTATGTTATGAACCTTGTGTCCCTGGATCCTGGAGGTAGAAGCAGGCTTGTCAGTGCCAAGTACCTTGTGAGTATGAGCGCACTTGAGCCTGGTATTTCCCTGTGCTACAGAAAATACCAATGATTGGGATGCTGCCCATGCAGCCTTCTTCAGACTCTATGCCAAAGTGTTCCTGAATGAGAAAAGATCTGGTTACTCTCAGCTCGTGATATTTCACATGCTGTTCTTAATTTCACAAAGAAAATTGTGCATGGCATTAAACTGGTTTGGACTAGACTTGCTTTATCAAGATCTCCCTTTAAAACTGCTAGAGAGTCATTTTCTTACTGTACAAAGTGAATTTGGATTCTTCGGGGAACCATGACTGATGTTTAACAGTCCCATCACACCTTTTAAAGCTGTTACTAACTCTCCTTTGCAGAACTTCAATCTGCTTGCCTAGACACGGTCCAGGGCTGTATGCCTCCCCTTTCTGGCACAGGAAGGAGAAGCCAGATGTCAGCTGGAACTTCCTTCCCGAGTGGCTCAGAATCCATGATACTTGCATGGCTCCACTGAAAAGGCACTAGTTGATGAAATAGGCATGGAATTGTTATTCTGCACATTCAAAATTCTGTATCATCAGTCTCTGCAGACATTAGAGAGTCGTTGAATGGACACACACACCGCATTACCTACTTTTGTTTTGTTTTATTTTGCTTTTTCAGTTGTAAGGCTTGAACTCTGGACTTGAGTGTTGTTCCTGAGCTCTTTTGCTCAAGACTAGTACTCTACTACTTTAAGCCACAGTACCACTTCTTGTTTTCTGGTGGTTAATTGGAGATAAGTCTTGTGAACTTTCCTTCTCCAGGCTGGCTTGGAACTGTGATCCTTAGATGTCACCCTTCAGAGTAGGTAGGATTATAGGCGTGACCTGGCTATACCTTAAAATAAGACATTAACATTCAAGAGTGTCCAAAACAAATGATCTTAATAGGTTATCTCAGTGCTAGGACTACCTGGCTTACTCTAACCACATTCAGAAAAAAATGAGCAGAGGCCGGGTACAGTGGCTTACGTCTGTAATCCTAGCTATCCTAGCTATTCAGAAGGCTGAGATCCAAGGATCATGGTTCAAAGCCAGCCGCTAAATAATGGGAGACTCTTATCTCCAACTAATCACTAGAAAATGGGAAGAGGAGCTGTGGCTGAAGAGCTCAGGAACAGCGCCCAGGCTCAGAGTTCAAGCACCATGACACACACACACACACAAAAGAAAAAAGAAAAAAAATGAGCACAGGAGTATATTTGTCTAGAAATCTACTCCTTAATAGGTTGCTATGCCATCCCAGGACAAGAAAAAAGGCAGTCATTGTATTTTCATCATTTGAGTTATTCCTCCAGCCCCCACACCACCCTGTCACAAGATGTAACCTGAAACAGGAGAAGTTAACAGCATAAGTCATTGCTCCCACAATAAAAAGGATTGCATCAATCAATACTTTTTCTGTAATTTATATAAAATTGAATGTTCTCTGTGTGATAGCTCGGCAAATATGGAGTTGGCATTAGAGAAGGGAACTTTCAGTTATTTTTGAGTTTATAAAATCAGAGGTTTGTAGAAAAAAAGATGTGTATATATCTTTTAATATAAAATATGAAAAATAAAGCATGACCAAGAGCTTTTTTAAGGTTAGAAAGTAAAAGAAAAATGTTGACACAGCCATAACTGTGTACATCTTACTGACTCTTTAAGTTGAAATAAAGTATGAACCTCTTGGTGCCTAAGAAGTTTTGGTAATTCTTCATGTGTCTATAGGCCATTTCTATTTCTTCTTCAGAGAAGACTCTCTTTAAGTCTTTCTTTGGCCCATCTTTTAATGGGATGGTTGTTTCTTTGGAGATTAGTTTTGGAGTGATTCAATTTTTTGAGCTGTTGATATATTTTAGATATGAGGCCTTTGTCTATTGTATATTTAGTGAAGATCTTCTCTCATTCTGTAGGCTTCCTAATTAATTTACTAGCTATGTCCTTTGCCATACAAAAGCTCTGCAGTTTAATGCAGTCCCACTTATCCAGCCTTTCTCTGATTTGTTGTGATTCTTGGTCCTTATTAAGAAAGTTTCGACCTGTGCCAAGGAGGCCTAGTATATCTCCTATTCCTTCCTGTAAAAGTTTTCAGTGTGTCAGCTTTTACCTCCAGGTCTTTGATCCATTTGGAGTTAATTCTAGTGCAGGGTGACAAAGAAGGATCCAACTTTAGTTTTCTGCAGGTGCTTAACCAGTTCTGCCAGCACCACTTGTTGAAGAGGCTGTCTTTCTTCCATTTTATTTTTTTGGCTCCCTTATCAAAGATTAGGTGGCCATAGGTCTGTGGTTTAATATCTGGGTCCTCAGTTCTATTGCATTGGTCTTCAGGCCTGTTCTTGTGCCAGTACCAAGGTGTTTGGATAATTATAGGTTTTTACGCTACTTAAGAGTTTAATGTTATACGTGGCTGTATTAGAGCTTTAAGTTTTCTCAAATACATATATGATTATCCTCATACTATTTGTGTTTCTCACCTCTCAATTCTGATTTACATTTAGCCCAGATGCCCTAGGATGGTTATATAAATTACTAAAATAGAATAAAACCTCTGTATGAGTTGGTAAGTAGTCACTGCGCTGATGGCTCTGAATGTCCTGTTTCTCCCTTGTCCCCTCCAACTATATCCTTCTCTGCTCAGATACAACAAGAGCCCAGCAATAGTAGGGTCTGTATCTGAAACACCCAGTATCTTCTGGTACCATTGCAAATGTCTTTCTACTCACAAATACTTGTACAATATTTAGACTGCCATTCCCACCAATATGCACTGCTTTAATTGATATCTTGTCATTTCTTTATTATCTTCAAGTGGTTGTACAAAGAATTTTCCATTCAACAAAACAAGTTGGTGAATATACTTGATCAATGTTACCCTTTTATCATTCTTCCTCATCCCTCCTACTATGTGGAGAAAACACCCTTTCCTGTTGTCTAAAATTTCAGAGACTTTGTTTATGCCTCATTTTTCTGTGAATGTTTATTTCTAAGGGAATTGAAAAACTTGGAAAAAAAAGTCATATTAAGTGAAGTAAGCCAAACTCAAAGAAGCATGTTCTCACTCTCTTGTAATAATTAGTAATATGTCTAGGATAGTCCTAGCAGAGGATCATAATAGGTCAATAGACCACATAAAATATGCTAATTGAAATGAACTCCAAGATATGGAAACAAGAGGGCTTTTGTTGCTTTTAACATACTATATTGAGTTCTTCACCTTCCCCCCCACCTTTGTTTTACCCACTGTTTTTGCTTCGGGTACTCTGTGTCATATATATGTTTATCTGATTTGGGGAAGGGAAAGAGAATGACAAAATGGTAAAACAAGGACAAAGGACTAACCAACACAACAGCAATGCTTACAAGACTATAGGTTGGAAATGACCTCTACAAGTTGGGGTAGTTGGGGGAGGGAGGGATAGTGGGAGAAAAATGAATATATAGCAATATTTGACAAGTTATTTATGTTACTGTAACCCCTCTGTACATCACCTTTACAACAAAATAAGATAAAAATAAAAGATTAAAAATGGTTTGGCAAGTAAATTTTACCTATAAAAATCCCTTGGAATAAAATAAAACACAGCTTATTACTAAAAGCTGAAACCTCAAAAATTTTATTTTAATATGTGTCATGTACACTTTCCCTCTGTTTACTTACTTTGAAATTTGTTTTTTTAATGACTGCAAATTATTGGTTTCTCACAAAAGTATAGTCTGATATTTCCTGACTGCATTTCAAGGCATTTTTTAACATGTTCCTGTGGACATACTATTTTCTGAAAATTGCTACTTAGATTTAGATGATTGATCAGATCTAGCTTTTAATCTTGCAGTTGAATGATTACATCAACTTCACTTGAGAAACAGTGATAGTTATCTCTGTGTAACATCAGCAGCTTTTAATAATTATAACTAGGATCCAATAAAAGAAAAAAGATAAAGCATCTCTATTTACTAGCTAGAAAATATCCATGAAAATCTTTCTTAATGGGGTATTTAAAAACTCTGAATTACAATTTATTTAGGAAAGGCAAGGTAAATTCTTTTTTCTCTTTTTTATATATATTTTATTGTAATTAATAGAAGGGTTACATTATATTCACCAGATAGAAGGTGCATTACTTCACATACATTGATACCCTTTCTCATGTCTTGGTCCCCATTCCCCCCCCCCCCCCACAGCTCCTCATCTTGTTTTCCCCCCTTCCCTATCCAATTTCAAATAACCAAATACTCATATATACAATATATCAGATAACAAGGTAACATACTGTAACAATATGAGATAAGCAAGGGACAGCAAAAGATATGAGAGGTAACATAGTACATTAAGGACAACAATCACTCATTATATGGCTTTTGTTTCTATATCCTAGAGGTCCTTTCATTTAACGTCATACTATATGGCTTTATGTATCTAGGTTTTGCTCTATTGTAAATCTCTGCTAGGAGAGCCCAAAGTTTCTACTGATTATGACAAATGAGGGAAACCATGGAGTCTATGTTCCTTTGAGTCTGGCTTACTTCACTTAATATGATTTTTTCTAAGTCTTTCCATTTCCTTACAAATGGGGCAATTTCGTTCTTTCTGACAGCAGCATAGAATTCCATTGTGTATAAATACCACATCTTGTTGATCCATTCATCAACTAAGTGGCATTTGGGTTGGTTCCATATCTTTGTTATGGTAAATAGTACTGCAATGAACATCATAGTGCTTGTGGATTTAGTATGTCCTTGTTTCTGGATGATTGGGTAAATGCCAAGTAGTAGAATTGTTGGGTCATAGTGGAGCTCTATGTTTAGTCTTTGAGGAACTGCCATACTGCTTTCCATAGTGGTTGAATGAGTTTGTACTCCCACCAACAGTGTAGTAGTGATCCCTCCTGGCCACATCCCTGCCAGCATTTGTTGTCATTAGATTTGGCAAGGTAAATTCTTGTTTCAGTTTCCAAAAAGTTGGAAAGATAGATAGGAACCTTTAAAAAAAATCATTTTAGCCCATTGGTAAACATGTTGGAGATGTCTTAATCCATTCTTATTTATTTTAACATTGCCTGAAATGGTTTTCGTGTGTGTTAAGAGTTAAGATCAGTGAAAATTAATATGATTCAACTCATTTTATCATCTTCCAAAACTATGTGTCAATTTCTTACTGATTGTCCTGCTATGGTCCATGTTTATAGGATATTGTTATTCTCAGTAAGTCTTCCAGGGTCCATTTTCTTCAAGCTTGCCTTGATATTGTAGGTGTTTACACATACATGGGAATTTTTACAAAAATAAAGAACTTTAGGTACCCAATAATATGTGCAAGTTTCTGGGATATGAGTTTAGGAATATATTGCTTCTGTTAATTATTTTGAAAACTATTGGTAATTTACCAACCTCATTTTCATAAGTAGACAGGTACATGAGAAATCTCTCTGTTTACATATGCTATGTACAGCATTGTTCTTCTATTGTACTGTGGTTGTCTTATCTATTTTAATTAGATATAACCCCAGGTATTTGTAGATAATATTGTTGGTATGTTTCATTTTCACTCTTTGACTTCTATATATTGTCAAGTAAAGTAGGCGAGCAGTTCCTAAGGGTAGCTGACACAGTTCCATAAATTCAATTAGTGTAGGAATGATCAAAATGGATGTAGACAATATTTGTTTATTAGCCAGGAATTTAAGTAGATGACACCAGGGTAATGCATTTCTAAATCTCCCTTAGACTACATTAGTTTTGTAATCAAACTAGTATCTTTGCTTACAAATTTCAGTGTGTGCAGAAATGTGAACATTTTTATGGAGTGGTTTCTATCAATCTATTTAAATTCACTTAAGAATTCTAATTGTGCTTTGATTTTTAGCTAGTTAATCTGATTTTCTATTCATGCAATTATGTATTCAGTTAATGACAGTTTTACTTTTCTGTTCCCAATCTTTAAACCTAGGATTATATCTCCTTGTCAACAGTGCACTTCTGAGGACCTCTAATCATCGTTGCAGAGAAATGACCATAGTGAATCTCCTGGAGAATTCCCCACTTCAGGGAGAAAGTGATGGTTCCCCATGATACTAGACTTTTATAGAGACCTACACCCCATTAAAGCAGTCTTCATTTCTCTCAAATTTGCTCAGGAATTTTTAAGAGATACAAAATAGATATTGAATTTTTGTCAAGTACTTTTCCTACGAATCGAAACATAATTATCTTATTCTTCTGCTCTTTTTGTTTGTTAGCTCTTTGGCAAAATATACTAACTCATATTGTATGTATGCATGTGTGCATGTTTAAGTGTGTGTATGTGTTGGTCCCGAGACTTGAACTCAGGGCATGGCTGCTGGTCAATATGATTTTTTTTGTATGGGTCATGGAGCTTGGACTTGGCTTTGGCACTGTCTCTGAGCTCTTCAGCTCAAGGCTACCACCCTACCATTGAGCCAAGCCCCACTTCTCATTTTCTAGAGGTTAACTGGAGATAAGAGTCTTGGGTCCTTTTGTGCCTGGGCTGGCTTTGAACCTTGATCTTCAAATCTCAACCTCCTGAGTAGCTAGGATTACAGGTGTGAGCCACTGTGCCCAGCTACATGTATACATTCTTATAAATGCTATTTCCTGGTGTTAATTGGAGATTAGAGTTTTGGGGTCTTTCTATGCCCAGGTTGGCATTAAACTCTGATTCTCAGATCTCAAACTCCCCAATAGCTAGGATTATAGACATAAATATCTAGTGCCAGATAGTTTTAAAATGCTAAATTGTTATAGCTACCTGGAATAAACTCCACTTGTTTGTAATGTCTAATATTATATTCTAGGCTGGCATTGAACTCAATGTATTCCTGCTTCTACTTCATGAGTGTTAGAATTACACATATGTGACATGGCATCTAGCTTTATATAGGGGATTTTTCTTTTTCTTTTTGTCAGTTGTGGGGCTTGAACTCAGAAACTGGACACTGTACGTAAATTCTTCAGCTTAAGGATAGTGCCCTACTGCTTTAGCCACAGGGCCACTTCCAGATTTCTGGAGGTTAATTGGACATGAGTCTCATAGACCTTCATGCCCAAGCTAGCTTTGAACTGCAATTCTCAGATCTCAGCCTCCACATTAGTTAGGATTAACTACGTGGCATGAGCCACAGCTTATATATGGGATATTTTGTTTCTTGTCTCATTGAAGAATATGTATTAATTCCAAATGGATCAAAGACCTCGAGGTTAAAAACATATACACTGAAAACTTTACAAGAAGGAATAGAAAATACAGTAGGTCTCCTTGGCACAGGTCAACACTTTCTTAATAAAGACCCAGAAACACAACAAATTAAAGAAAGTTTGGACAAATGGGATTGCATTGAACTGCAGAGTTTCTGTATGGCAAAGGACATAGCTAGCAAATTAAATAGAAAGCCCAGAGAGTGGGAGATCTTTACTAGCCATACAACAGACAAAGGCCTCATATCTACAATATATATACAGCAAAAAAAAATTGAATCTCTTCAAAACAAATCTTCAAAGAAACAACCATCCCATTAAAAGATGGGCCTAAAACTTAAAGGGAGACTTCTCTGAAGAGGAAATAAGAATGGCCTCTAGACACATGAAGAAATGCTCTGGCCATAAAAGAATTGTAAATCAAAACAACGCTGAGATTCTACCTCACTCTAGTTAGAATGGCCAGGATCAAGAAAACTAATAACAACAGATGCTGGAGGGAATGTGGCCAGGAGGGATCACTACTACACTGTTGGTGGGAGTGTAAACTCGTTCAACCACTATAAAAAGCAGTATGACGTTTCCTCAAAAGACTGAACATAGAGCTCCCCTATGACCTAGCAATTCCACTACTTGGCGTTTCAGAAACAAGGGCATACTAAAACCACTAGCACAATGATGTTCATTGTAGTAGTATTTACCATAGCTAAGATATGGAATGCCCCTCAGTAGGTGATTGGATCAAGAAGATGTGGTACTTATACACAATGGAATTCCATGCTGTCATCAGAAAGAATGGCATTGCCCCATTCGTAAGGAAATGGAAAGACTTAGAAAAAAAATCATATTAAGTGAACTAAGCCAGACCCTAAGGAACATAGGCTCAATGATTTCCCTCATTTGTCATAGTTAGTACACATCTAGGACTCTCCTAGCAGAGGATTACAATAGCACAAAACCTAGATACATAAGGTCATATAGGACGAGACTAAATGAGACTAATATATGGAAACAGGAGTTTTATCTTGTGATTGTCATTCTTAATGTACTGTTATTTCTCTTCTCCTTTGTTGCCCTTTGGTTAATCTGATATTGTTACTATATCTGACTTTGTTACCTGGTATATTGCATATATGTTTATTTGATTTTTTAAAATAGGAAAGGGGGGGAAACAAGATGATTGGGAGGGGATGGGGGAGGGAAATGGGGACAAAAGCATGAGAAGGGGTATCAATGTGTGATTAATAATGCACCTACTATCTGGCGAATTTAACTGTAATCCCTCTATACATTACCTTACTAGTAAAAAAAAAACCTATGGTTGGTTCTTTTTGTTCACATAATATTATAGTAAATATTAAAATCCTGCTAGATATTTCTCAAGGAATTATTTCTCTTTTCTGGAAGTGTTTGAATAGTATTATTTGTGAACGCATCTAGTATTTTTTGTGGAAAGATCTTTTTTTACTCTTTCTTTCTTTCTTTTCTTTCTTTCTTTCTTTTTTTGCCAGTCCTGGGCTTGAGTTCAGGGCCTGAGCACTGTCCTTGGACTTTCTGAGTAAGATAGGTGTTAATCCCTGATGTAGTGCCCTATGATCTGATCATTTCCCATGAAAGTCCACTTTGAAAGTTCCTCCCATCTCAAACCATTTTTCTGGTGACCAACTTCCAATACAAGGAATGGGGGGAGGGTGGGAACTACACCCAAACCATAAAAGGAACGACTGTGCCACTAAACATGGACTGCTATGTTTTCCTGCTTCTTTACTAGCTTGGTATATTTTTTTATTGGATGAGAGACATTATTAGTAATAATAATTAGACATGAATAGTAAATTAATGAACATACAGGTTAAATTTTAATCTTTCCTTAAGGTTGGTACAGTCCGCAACTTGTACATCCTGATTCTTGTGAATACTGTTTTCTTAGTTTTAGTGGTATCTAAAAGAGCTTTACTCTAGGGTCATGTTGATCCTACTTCTAAGGAATGAAACATCTGGATCTCAACCAAAGGACTGAGGTCATCAACTAAGTCTTTCCTTTCTTATTGGCTAGAATTCAAGTATTTACTAGATCTGGACTCAGAATTTTTTTTTTTTGCCAGTCCTGGGCTTGAGCTCAGGGCCTGAGCACTGTCCTTGGATTTTTTTCTCAAGGCTAGAGCTCTACCACTTGAGCCTCAGCACCACTTCTGGCTTTTTTCTATGTATGTGGTACCTAGGAATCGAACCTGGGTGTTCATGCATGCTAGGCAAGCACTCTACCACTAGGCCAAACTCCCGGCCTGGACTCAGAATTTTTGAACTTGGAGTTTCTCTTACTCAGTACGTACACATTGTGACTCAAGAGGACCTGAATAAACTATCTAGAGATAACCATAGGCACAGCTTCCCTTCACGAGTACTTGACCTATACCCTCCCTCCTCCAGCCCCTCACAATCAGTCTACCCCTAACCATGCTGTTTCCTCAACAGGGAACAAGTTGGCTCAGGCTTCCCCTCCTGGCACCACAATTTGTAAAGAGCCTCTAGACACAAATCTAAGGGTATTTCAGGACTTGTTTTCTGACTGAGACTTGTCCAATTCTATGGATGATTGCCTTGCATGTTTTGTTCAGTTTCCCAGTTGTTTAGAGAGAGAAGACAATGGCTCACACGTGAAATCCTAGCCACTCAGGAGGCTGAGATCTCAAGATTTCCCTTTGAAGCTATCCCAGGCAGGAGAAAGTCTATGATATTCTTATCTCCAACTAACCACCAAAGTCCAGAATTGGCCTGTGGCTTAGGGTAGTATTAGCCTTGAACACAGGTCCTGAGTTCAAGCCCCAGGACCAGCAAAATAGAAAAAAGAAGACAGAGGGTGAGACAGAGGGAGGGGCGGGAGGAGGGAGGGTGGAGGTGTAAGTTTGATGCCTTTATATTAAGGATAGAAACAAAGGATTTAAGCAGTGTGATGACAATTCTAGAATTCTATAAAAAAAATAATTTTTTTTGAGTTGGGGGATGAAGCCTCTATTACTTGCTCAAAGAATACTTAGAATTCAAGATGTTATTAATTCAAACTAAATATGTGTCAACTTTAATATAAATTAACATAGGTCAAACTCATACTGTTCCTTGCCTCTAAATCTTACAGGACAGAAGAATCTAATTCTTTCTCCTGTGTCAGTTAAATCTTTTATTTTTTTAACCAGAAGTCCAATTTGCAATAGAATGATGCCTATTGAACTCACTAAATAGTGCTCTGCAAAAACTATCAAAGAATTTACAAAACTAGAACTGTGTTAAAAATATACATGTACAACTCAGTGAACAGATGGAATAAATAACAGAGGAATTTAGAAATAATTTTTTAAATCCTTGCTGAGTGTTTTTCTTGTGCTTCAGAATTGCCAATCATACTCCCTAAATCACAGTAATATTGAACTTAAAATAAAATCTGGTTTGCATATCTTTCCTGTCTGATATGACATACTGTAGTTAACATGGCATTTGCAAAAACAAACATCTATTAAATAATTTGAATTAGTCTTGCAGGCAGCATTTACCTATTTCCTGAAACATGGAGTGTTAGAGAGGAAATGAAGATGTCAAATTACAGGCTGGTTTTCCTGGACTATGCCCATGCATCTGATGTGTACAACTGCTTGGGCATATGAACTAGTTACCCACAGGACTCTATTCTCATGGTGTTCTTGCCCTACAAACTGATTTTAGGGTTTTGAATATTTTCAGATATTTTTCCCAGTCAAGGACTTCCTCTTATAGTTGGCCTAGAAGTGAAGATTGCTATGAAATTGGCAAAAATGCTGATAGTTTTCAGAGCTAAAATACCGGCAATATGAGCATACATAGTTTACCAACTTCTTTGCCAGTTGGCCTCCTGGTCTTCTTTTCTATTTGCTCATCAGCATCAAACTCAAGGGATTTTTTTTTTTTGTCTTTCTGAGGCTTTTTATCATCCTGATGTCATAGTACTTTCACCTATACAATTCTAGTGATTTTCTTCACTGTTGTTTTTTGTACTAAGATTAGAATTCAGGGTTTCCTGCTTGCTGGGCAGTTGCTCTACCTTCTGTGCTCATGTTATTCTTATGTCATCCTAATGGAATTCTTATGTCAGCTTGTAAAATGTTCAAGTAAGACTTTTTGTTCTCGCTCTTTCAATGGCTTCAACCACTGGAACCTCTTTGCCTAATCTTATGCTCTAATTCTAGTTGAATGTGGCTGACTGTGGATCTATGTGTTTGTTAAAAACTAATCAGGAGAGGCTGAGAGCCACATTAAGAAAAAGTTGCAGACAGTTTTGATGGATATCACTAGCTCAGAGTCTCCTTTATTAGCAGCTCCAAGGAGGATGCCATGTGAAGCAAGGATCTCCCTCCAGGAAAGGGTACCCATTAGTGATCAGTAAAGGAATTATGTCAGGTGATTAAATGGCCTCAGTGTGAAGCTTTGTTCTCCCAAACTTCTTCATATCTTGAATTTCTGAAATGATAAAGATAGCTAAAGGCAAGAACTTGCTTCATTTATTCATAAATGGATAAGATCTAGCCTCTCACTCATTGCTAGAAGCCAGACCATTGGTGAGTGTACATTGAAATCTCTAAGTTTCAGCCTTTCCCTATAGTTGGTAAACAAAAGAAAAACATGCTTTCTATGGTGGTGGTGGTGGTGGTGGTGTGTGTGTATGTGTGTGTGTGTGTGTGTGTGTGTGTGTGTTGTGTGTGATGTGTTTTGTAAGAATATTGCCTCCTAAGTCAAGCCACAGATAAACCTAGAGTGTTGAGCTTTGTCTTTGCACTGATTTCTTGGCTTAGCAAATACTGTTGCCCTCATTACATTACTCTTCTGCACAACCATGCTAAATGATTCATCTTGGCAAAACTCTTTCATTGCCCAAGGTTGCCCAATAGTCTTTATGCACTTGTATTAATTATAGTCATTGTTGGTAATGTTATAGGGTCTCCTGTTCCCTTTCTCTTTCCATTGCCTGGTATTAATTTGATTACTCAAGGCGACTTTGTTGAGAGTACTATATACAATAAGGTGTATTATTAGCAGTCGTTTTGAAAATCATTTGCAAGAAAATTGCTATGTCAATGCCCCATAATAATGTTGACTACTTCTATTCTTCTCAAAGTCCTTTTTATTTCTTCAGAAATAAGTCACCCTCTTAAGAACCTTTGCTTGAGACTAAAATATGAACCAGTATGCATCATAATGGAGCCCCCTCCAGGGTAATAACATTATTCGAATCCTAAGGGCACTGTACATTTAACAGCCCTAAGAAAAGGAGCTATGCTTTGCCCCTGAGTTGTGCCGCAGTCTTTTTATTGTACCTATTTCCTTCTGTTTAGAAGACCTGAGGCTTGCTTTTGAGTTTGGAAGGACATTTACAAGGGCATTTTCTTTCATCACTCCTTTTTACATGAGCTGCCTCTGTCAGCCTTGTGATTCTGACCCTTGGTTTATTGCTTCATTTGTCCACTTTTGCAATTTTTAGTACCTCTAAAACATCTAAATCCTTTATCACACAGTTCTTTTCCAACCCTGTCACTCCCCTGCTCACCTGATAGTATCAGAATACTTTACAGCAGAAGTATTTTTTCTTTCCAGAATAGTGTTGGAGTATCAGCATAGAAAGCATTTCAGTTGTGATAATGTGTAGAGTTGGGATGAGTCAGATAATCTATATTTTATCCTTGCTATCTGCTCTGGCTCTTTATGATCATCCATGAGGAAAACCCCCACTTCCTTCTCCAGATCAGGAGCTCACATCAGGTGAAAGATTTCTTCAGCTTTAGAGACTAGAGACCAAGGGATTTTTCTAATTTGCCTCAACATAGCTTGTGCTTATTAGGAAACTGAGTGTGATCACCTTCTGACTCATTAGTTTCTAATAATAGCTCAAATTCATTGTCCTTCTACAATGCACTAAGTCTAAATGAGTGATTTATGTTCAGGCATATCATATGTCCTTTTATATTGAGTTGTAATTCACATACAAGATTAATGGTAAATGGGTGGCTTTCTGTACATTCTCAAAATTGTGTGACTGGCCCCACTGTCTACCTAAAAATGTTATTTTCAAAAGGAAATCCAATGCTCAAGACTAATCACTATCTATTTCTCCTTCACAGGCCCTGGTGCACATTCATCTATCTTTTGGCTGTGTAGATTTGCCTGTTGCAGGCAATTCATATAGATGACATGTAAACTTTTGTTGCTTAGCATCGTCTTTTAAGGTTACTTCAGATTATGCATGAATCATTACTTCATTATGGGTGTGTGTGTGTGTGTGTGTGTGTGTGTGTGTGTGTGTGTGTGTGCGTGTGTGTGCCATTTCTGGGGCTTGAACTAAAGGACTCGGTATGTCCTCTGAGCTTTTGTGTTCAAGGCTAGAACTCTACAACTTGAGCCACGGCTCTGTTTCTGGCTTTTTGGTGGCTACTTCAAGAACTTTCTCATCCAGGTTGGGTTCCATCTGCAATCCTCTGATCTCAGCCTCCTGAGTAGCTAAGATTACAAGCATGAACCATCCATAGTTGGCTGTTTTGTTAGTCTTTATGATGGCATGTTACTCTATGGCATGAATTCATCAGATTTTCTTTAGTGATTCATCACTTGATGTGTATAAATTGATCAATTCAATAACTTTAGGCTAATTTGAATAATAGTTTTATGAGCATTTGTGTACAAGTTTTTGGAAATTCATGTATATATGTGTTTTCATTTCCTTTGCATCAAATATAGTGCTTGGCCATATGGTGACTATATTTAACTTTTCAAGGAACTGCCAAATTGTTTTCCAAAATGGCTATGCCATTTGCATTCCCACTAACAGTCTATATAAGGATTCTAACTTCAACACATCCTTTGTGGCACTTTGCAATTTGTTTCTTTGGTTCTAATTATCCTACAGGAATGTGAGGTTTATCTCATTGTTGTCATGTCTCTTAGTGCTTAGTCATCTACTTAGTGTCTTTTCAGCCAGGCCTGAGCTCAGTGACTGTCGTGTTTGTTACCTGAGGTCACAGCATGATCCTCGGGAACTTGGTATTTGAAGATTTCTGGGTCAGAAACCAACCTATGTGCTCAGTGAATCTTCCACACAAATCACACTTAACTCAGCTTGTTCTGCATCACGGGTGCACATTATCTCTGTTTCTATCAGGACACAGAGAGCTTTCATGAAGCAGTTTAAGATTCATGACCCATGCAGCCATGTTTTGTTCTGGCCAGCACTGGCTTTGGATGTGCTTTGGAAACTATGTCCCACTATACATTTTACCGCTACTCTGGGATTTCTCTCTATCTTCAGTGTCCTCCAAAATTCCCAACCTGAGGAAAATCCTTTTCCCTTTGTGTTTCTTTCACAAAAGGAAAAATAAAATATCTTTCTTCTACCCCAAACTATGAGTATAAGATTGTGGAAAAATCAAGAAGACAAATGTTTCACAAACAAGTTTTCTGTTCTGCTATGCTACTACCTTTCTCTAGTCAAGGAGGGACTGATTCCTGTTTTGGGGGGGAAAAAAACCTCTAATAGAGATTAGGCCCTCATCTTGGTATTTCCTAAGTGACCAAACATGGACAACTACCTAGCCCCAGAAGAGAGAAGAGGGAGGGGCCACAAAAGTTACTATCTCAAACGTTACCCAGACACTTATGCATTTTTCATGTATTCATTTCCCACAACTTTAAGGATTGAATTTGGTATCTGCCTTTAGTGATGGGGATACCAAATCACTGAAAGAATCAATAATATTTTTGTCATATGATAAATATTAATTGGATTCAATGAGCTTTCTTAGGGTTACACAGTTTATATAATATAAAAGTGGTAGTCCAAGTTTAAAACTCAACTGTCAGACCTTCGTATTTAAAATCTAGAGGTATGTGAGAACACAGCTGCTAATGGCTACTAGTAATCTAATGATAAATTTTACTTCTTAATTCCTCAGATAGTATTATTGTTCTCTCTCTCTCTCTCCCCCTCTCTCTCCCCCTCCCCCCCCTCTCTCTCTCTCTGCCAGTCCTTAGTACCTTGGCACTGTCCTTGCTTTTTCCTCCAAAGCTATCACTCTACCACTGTAACCACAGCCCCCACTCCTGGCTTTTTTTCTGTGTATGCAGTACAGAGAAAGCAAACCTGGGACTTCATGCATGCTGGGCAAGCACTCTACCACTAGGCCATGCTCCCAGCCCTATTGCTGTTGATTACCTTTCCACTGAAAAATCAAAGGGAGAAATTGCCATTGTGGGCATGAATGAATTTGAAGCCTTTCACACACTGCTTCAGAAAAGGCGCATCTTCTGTTCATGCAAAAATCTGTGAAATTAGCATAGTTCATCAAGAGCAAATTTGAGCATTGTGGTGTAATCGATTTATAGAAGAGTGAGTGAGCCACAATGTTAGGATGGGGTCCTGAAGTGACTGGGGCACTAAGATCCTGAGTGTGACAGGTCACTATAATTTGAGTGTGGCAAAAACTCTAAGGTCCCGAGGGTGGCAGGAGACAACAGAGCCTTGAATGTGACAGCAAACTGGGGTTGTTCTGTTGAAGGCAAATCCTGTTCTTGGCACTGTCTCTCTGGGGCTGGGCTCTAGGATCCCTGTTCTAGGGGTCATGGCAGGTGGGCATGCTCATTGCGGTTGCTCAGAGACTGCAGCCAGCTCTCGAGGACTGACTTCACCCACAGAGAGGCCAGGTGACAGTGGCAAGCAGGTGAATGACGTTGTTGAAGCTCCTGTCCTTTTTTCTAATACTCTTACTCCATGTGAGACCCTGGGGTTTCACACTGCATGCCGTTTCTTCCTCATCAAAACGCACATCCCTAGTGCTTTCATCAGTTTTCCATGTCTTCTTTTAATTTGCTTACACTTACGAGGAGTGCATTTGTATTTTAAAGAAATTATTTATTGTAATAGTGATGAATGGGGAGGGGTCACAGTGACATAAGGAAGGCAATGAGTCCATTTCCTTTTGAATATTGTTACCCCCTCCCTTACTTTCTCCCTCTTTCCCCTCTCCATTCCCCTCTCCCTCTAAGTTGTAAACATTTCTAACATTGAGTTTGTTGTTTGTCCTGCTGCTTCTGTGATTCTCTTTACTTTTCACGGATCAGGTTAACTTACAGACAAGACAAGGGGTACAGAAAACTATAAAACAAGAAAAAAATAGAAATGACTGCAAACAATACATAATAAAAACCTCTTATTTCTAATACTTAGAGTTCATTTTGATACTCTTCATTATATATGGTCATATGCACCTAGTGATTGGGCTGTTGTGATCTTCTGCTATGAATATCATAGATATATCTAATTATTACAAATGAGAGAAACCTTGCAACCTTCATTTGTCGTTTAAGAAGCTTTATTTGGAGGGTCGGGGAAATCTAGCGGAGCAGATTCGTTCATGTGCTGATGTCTTCAAAATGCTGTTAACAGTGGAAGATATAATGAATACTAACAGTTATAGAACCCTGAATTCCATTTCAAGCAAGAGGTGACGCTTCATATGATTATCCCATTTAATCACTATAACAACAGTCCTTACATGTTGAGTACTGTTATTACTCTTGTGAACAAGAGACTGAGGAATGTTGCAGAGTTTCCCCCAGACAACTTAGTGAAAGGGCTCTGCTGCTGTTTTGATGCCAAAATGTTTGACTTCCTCATTCTTTCAAGGTAACCTCACTTGGATAGGAATCAGTTAATCCCCAGAGAAGAGACATCCTATTCATGGATAAGATAAAGATGTAAAGTATTATTTAAAAGAGTGTACACAAATATCCCATCCTCACATCTTACCAGCTTCATACTCTCATCTCCCCAAGGAGCCATTTGAGATTTCTTTAGGATCAGAAGGTTTCTGCATTCAGATTTCTGTCTTGGAGATCATTCTGCTTTCAGCTGTTGTCTGCTTGCAATCTGCCAATGTAGCAGGGACAACTTCATGAACCAGCACTGAAGGAAGGGACCAGGGATGGTGTTCTCTGAGGAAAGAGGGGATGGAAGCTGGAAGAGAATGTGTGTGGAGAAGGGTGAAAAGCACTTTCCAAGAGGTTACTCTGTCTCCAGAGAACTTGTCCACTGACACAGAGTGAGCAAGAAGAGTAGTCTAGGGGCTGAGAGGAATAAGACAATCCTATGTGTGTGTTACAAAGCGTTCCTGCACCGTGATGAGGAAACTAGAAGCCACTGTTAGTGCTGACGTTTTTCATGATTTTGCAGGCAGCGCGAGGAAGACAGTTAATAAACTTTGCAATTACATCTTAGTGGATTGTCAGCCTTTGAGTTCTTTTATCCCACAGACTCCATTATTCTCTGTGGTAAGGGAAACTCCTTCTTAATCTATATGTTTATTCCCCTTTCCCATCATTTTCAAACTCTCAGAGGAGGTTGCCTGCTTCGCCCATATCATACTTATCCCTGGGTTTCTCCTCCCTTTGTAATTAAGCTGTTCCTCCACCAAGAACATTAACACTACAAAACCAAAAGCTTGCAGCTCATATGCTGATGTTTTCAAAATGGTATTAATAGTGGAAGATACAATGAATGTTAGCATTTATAGAACTCCTAATTCTATGACAAGCAGGAGCTCATGTTTCACATGATTATCTCCTTTACTAACTGCAACGACCATCTTTAAACGTAAGTACTGGTATTATCTTCATTCTGCAATATACTGTCATGCTGTCTGAAAAACCTGGCTCTGAGCATCTTCCTTTCTTATTATGTTGTGTGTCAGTACTGGCACTGACCTAGCCTTGGGTGCTGTTCTTGCTCTACTACCTGAGCTCTGCTTTCAGCTTTGTGGTGGTTAATTAGCAAAAAGTATCTCACAGATTCTTTCTTTCTTTCTTTTTTTTGGTGGGTCATGGAGCTTGAACTTGGCCTGGACACTGTCCCTGAGCTCTTCAGCTCAAGGCTACTACCCTACCTTTGAGCCAAGCCCCACTTTCTGTTTTCTAGAGGTTAATTGGTAATAAGAGTCTCAGATCCTTTTGTGCCTTTGAACCTTGATCCTCATGTCTTAGCCTCCTGAATAGCTAGGATTACAGGCAAGAGCCACACACCTGGCTCTCACAGGTTTTTCTGCCCAGGCTGGTATTGAGCCATGATCAGATCTCAGACTAGTGAGAAGTTAGGATTACAAATGGAAGCCACAGCGCTCTGCTCTTTTCTCTTTGAAATTTCCTTCCGCCTCCTTCTGCTATAATAGCATATTCTTTAGTTCGGTATGTCCATATATTTATCCAGTGGTATGTCCCTTTCTGAAGGCTGCTATTAGACTAGCATCACAGCCTGGGTAGCTGAAACAATAGATGTTTCTTGTCTTCCATTCCCGAGGCCAGACATGAGGTTAAGGTGTGTATGTGAGATCTGTGTCCCATAAGCACCACAGGGCTGGCTATTTTTGAGACACTGGTCATTAATCTGTGCTTTAGTTTTTTGGTTTTCTTCTGTGAAGCAGAATTTATACCCTGCTCAGTCCAGTGGATTTTGTGAGGACAAAGGTGAGTATACAAGAAGTTTTAGGAGCAGGGCCTGGTGAGGGCATGTTCAACACTCCATAGTTGCTCTTTTTGTATGTAATTTGTTTTATAGAATGGAAGATGGGAGGGGGGGAGGACCGATTTTTAAAAAGGAAGAAAAGTTTAGAGTCCTATTCCTAGTTTTGTAGAGAAGGAGGCAGTAACTCCCTATAACCTTGCCATTACTTGGAGAGTGAGGATAAAGGCTGAAGGTGCTAGACTCTTGGCTTAGTGCTCTGCCTACTCCATACCCCCTACCCCCCGACCCCCGCCAGGTACTGTTGACCCTCCATTCCCAACCTTGGTTAAACAATGTCTCAGTTGGTGCTGGGAGTTTGGCCTAATGGTAGAGTGCTTGCCTAGCATGCATGAAGACCAGGGTTTGATTCCTTGCCACCACATACATAGAAAAAAGCTGGAAATGGTGCTGTGGCTCAAATGGTAGAGCTCTAGCCTTGAGAAAGCCCAAGGACAGTGCTCAGGCCCTGACTGTCAAGAAAAAGTCTCAGTATTGTTTTCCTTTTTGCATATTTTTCTTTTGAGGTAATGACTCACTGTGTAGCCCAAACTGGCCTGCTCCTCACTTATGTAACCAAGACTGTCTGCCTCAGATTTTTCTTAAGTTCTGGGATCACAGGCATTGTACCCCAACACCCACTTCCCTTTTAATTACAAAAGCTCACATAATATATATATATATATATATAGTAATAGGTTATTGTAGCAAATATAGGCTAACTTCAACTTCAAACACACAGTGATTTATGAAAGATGTCTGAGTATTCACAGGGTTCTAGAACCAAACCAAATCCGTGGACATGGAAGGAACAAATATACTTTGAATATCTCCCTTTTATGTTAGTATTTTTCGATCATAAGCAAAAGAAATCATTGAAATAAATTTAACCATCTAAGAATGGGTTTAGGGCCAGGAGCGGTGGCTCACACCTGTAATCCTAGCTATTCAGGAGGCTGAGATCTGAGGATCTCAGTTCAAAGCTAGCCCGCACTACAGAATGAGAGACTCTTATCTCCAATTAATCACTAGAAAACAGGAAGAGGGGCTGTGGCTCGGGGGAAGGGCGGTAGCCTTGAGCTGAAGAGCTCAGGGGCAGCACCCAGGGCCAGAGTTCAAGCAAATGGATTTAGTATTTGTTACTCCTATAAGCCAGAGCTCTATTAACTGATTTTTAGTTTACTAGTACCTACCTTCCCAGGGGACATTCTTTCTTATTATACCAACAAAAAGCCAACAACATATACTATTGTGTGTGTGTGTGTGTGTGTGTGTGCATGTTTACATATCTGAGCCAAGTGGCATCACCATTCTGAGAGAATTCTGCCAGTATTAAAGCTAGAGATAGGTTGGTTAGTTCTATGCATGAATGAAGTTATTTTGCATGCAAGAAGGTTACTATACAAAGGAAATGGGGGAGGGGAAGATAAATTATTGAGAAAGGCAAAAAGAATAAGAATCATTTCTAGTCTCACAAATTGACTTAACCTAAACAAGGCAGGATACTTAAAATAGTCCTAAAATCTAAAAGAAGCAGACCTCCCACTTTATATAATTGAACAAGCCTTCATAGGTTAGATCCATGGTGAGCCATCTTGTTCTTTCCTTCTGTGTCCGCCACAGCTTTTCTGCCCACATAGATGCTGAATTTGTGGTGGTTTTCTCTTTGACGAGAAAGATGATTGGGAGGCTGATTTTCTTGTTTTTGTTCTTTGCCTCCATAAGAGCCTAAATTTCAAAGGACCTGGACACACAGCGCTGCAGGTGTTTTATAGTGCCCCTGATTCCTCCTGAGTTTATCACTATTTAGTTGGGATGTGTGTGTGAGTACCTGTTAGATCTGCTGGGACTATGGAGTGAGTCTGCGACTAGTAGCTGGTGTTGGCATTGCAGATACAAGGCTTTATGTGTTTCAGTTGCCTTTTCTATTCCTAGTGCAATTCTAAATGAGACGCTGGCCTCTACATCCTTACATAGCTCGACCCCAGTCCTCTCCCCAGACACTGTCACTGCAGTTAGCATGAAGCATGCTCCTGCCATAGCTCAGAAGCTTAACCTTCAGGGAGAAAGGAGCAGAGATTTCCCATGGAGGGTTCTCACTGGTAGAATTTTCTATGGCAGTTGATGTTGTTTGACATCTATTTTAATTAAACATTATTTTGCACTGGCTCCCTAAAGAGCCTGAGCCACATACAAAAAATATAATGTAGCATTTCCTAAGTCTAGTAAACAACGAGATGAATTCATTGTCTTACACATTGAAGCTGCTCGAAATCTCCATGTTTCCCTAAGTTGGTTCTCTACAATTGTAGACACAGCTATTTGTCCTTATTCGTGCATGGGCAATTCTTACAGCTCCCTAGGAAATAAAGCCAGTCAGACTTCTCTCCATAGTTCTGTATGTACACAGAGATCTATAAATATCAATGCTTCTACTACATTCAGTATCTGAAAATAAAATAACCAAATAATTTTTGAATGAAACTGGTCTTGCTTTTTTTTTTAAAAAAAAAAAATCTGTACTACTTCTCTAGAAAACATGCTAATAAAAACCACTGCAACAATCATGTGATTTGTTGGAAACATCAGTATAATTAGTCCTTTCAAGAAGAGAACAAAACTGTATTTGAAACCTCAATTTGAAATATAGTGAAGCCAAATACCTAATTACAGCAAGTGCAGGTTTTCTTCATTTTTCTTGCTTTGATTTCCTGGCAAAACATTATTTTATGCCTTTGTTCCTTTTCAATGACCGTAATAGTCTTGGCATAAAACTTGCCAGGTAAGCAAAAAAAAAAAAAAAAAAAAAAAAAAAGCCTCCTATCTGAGCAGTTCTTGTTCTTTTGGAGTATAGATATTCTCAGAAGAATCTGCACCAGTGATCTTATTGGAGGATTGTCTATATAAAGCCAGGAAATAGCATCACCCAAACTTAGGGTTCTTGTTCTTTTTCCTCTTTCCCAACATGCTTAATGTCCTTGGATTTCTTCTCCTGCAAAGGGAAGGATTATTCTCCATCCACCCCTGTATGTTGGGTTTCCAGAGCAAAGGGACATTTTGAAGGATCTGGGAGAGTTTGATAAGCCTTCTTGAAAGCTCATCTACAAGCAGGAAGCGTTAGCTCCTTTAGGAACTAATTTTCTTTTAAGCTTTGGGGAATGGAACACATTTTGTCCCTAGAGAAGGAGTTCCTTTGTGAACAGGATGGGGAAATGTTTTTGTGTTTCCCTTCTTTAAGGAAGGCAAAGCAGAACAAATAGCATAAGCATAATAAATACGGGTAGTGAAAGCTGTGATTTCTAAGGGTCTACTCCAGTGTTCTAACTGTAGCCTTGGGGGTGAAGAGTTAAGACACGTGGCTAAGGCACCAGCCTTTATGACTGCCCCAGGGCACAGTTGTTCTAGCTGATAAGATTATGTCCCACTCTTCTCTTCTTGATTTGCCTCCAGGGTGAAATCTGATCAGGGATGACCTTTGATATTCTAAACACCTCCTAGCTCCCTATTGTGAAGATTTTTAGCCACTGTAAGGCTTTCTCTGAAAGCTCCTACTACAAATTTTAGGCCTTAAGAGAGAAAGAAAACTTGTCAGAACATTTGTTCTTCTGTTTGATTTATAAGAAGACACCCACTTAGAAGTCCCTTTGCTACCATTTCAATGTGTTGCAACAGTCTAGTAAAAATTACGCTTCTACTATGTCTTGAGACAAAGAATGCCATTGATAGAAATGGTCTTTCCACTGGAAATAACTTTAAACCTCATTACCACACTATCGTGCCAGATGGGAGGCTTTCTGAGATGCTTAGTATAAATGGGAACTTAAGTCCTATTCATGCTTTACCTAGACTCCAGTATATACCAGTGCCTAAATCTGAAGCCTCTTCTTTGTTTTCATAGTTCATTTATTAAGGACATTTTTCTGTACCTGGTGTCACCCTGCTTCCCCATGCTTCATGAATTCTACATGTATTTTCATAGCTTAGAAAACAGATGCCCCAGTCGTTGATCTGATAAATAACTTACTTTCTAAATTGCAACAGAAACAATACAATGTCACTTGGAACACTAGAGAGGGGCTTTTTTTAGCTGGGCATGTACTTAGTGTTCCACTCCTTATCCTGTCATATTATTTCTGGTTATTTTCTCACCCCAGTGTTTTTCCTCTGTCACTAGAATGTAAGCTTTCTAAGCACAAGGGTTTTATTTATTTCTTATTCACTGCTAAATGGATGTTTATGGAAAAAATGAACATCTATGACAAGGCAAGTCTTTATACATGCGTAACTATTTGTACAAAGCCATATTCTTCCCACTTCCTCTCAAGTTACACATAATATTCGATATCATTTATGCCTAAGATGTGTAAGTAATGGGTGAGCAAAACTAGCAAATTAAAGAGGCTGGCATCATTGTTGTCAATGTAATTGGCTCAAAATGGACTCCATTACATTTCAAGCGGACCTGTCTGCCAGCACATTTACTGGCAATAGCACCAGTATCGGCCTTACAGTAAAAGATTGAAGTGGATCTGCCTGGGGAAAGTGGCTCACAAGATTGTTTTCTCTAACCATCGCCTTCAGCTAGACCTTCATTCCTACTCTGCTTGCCTAGTCCAAGCAGCCAGGTTGGCAGCCATTACCGAACATTCTAGATTGTTCCTTAGGGGTTTAAAATACATTTTATTGTTGAAAGTGTCAGGACGGTGGCTGGAACCTCAGCACTGTGCCTCCCCCAACCTCTCCCTTATTTGATATTTGGTGTTTTGGAATGACTTTCCACTATTGATTATTATGAATGGTATGAAAAAGACTTTCTGTGCCTCTAACTCTTAGCCATCTTGAAGCTGATACTGAGTGTTTACAGCCTAGGCTACAGTGCCTGGCAGACTGCTGTCTACATTATGACCTGAGGGCCAGGCTGGGCTCCTGTTCTTCCTTTTGAAAGAAGAGAGGTGAGGCATCCCCCAATCACCAGTAGGATCAACTTTATTTTTAATTAGCCCCCATTTCTTCCCTTTAGTTTTTTCTAAATACATTAAGCTCCAGAACCCATTCTGGGTTTTATTTAATATAATAATACAGCTTTATTTGGGAGCATTATACTATTGACTTGTAATTAGCATTTAGAAATAATTGCATTAACTTTTCAGCTTCTAAAATGTTTTTGGAGCATGCGAATGTTCAGCTGTCTATACATAGCTCTATATCCCCATAGGGGGTGGGCGTATGGAAGCAAATGGCATTTCTTTTTCAAGGATAGTTATAACTTTAACTTTTTACATATGAAATAAGGCTATGGTCAAATTAAAGGTGAGTAACTTAATAATTTACTTGAATAGTGCAGAACACTTGCAGAAATAAGAATTCATTTTTTTTCAACCCTTTCTCCCCTTGCCCGCCCATGTCTTCTTCCTTAATCACAGTTTATCCTGGCATAACTTCCACAGCAAAGGTGACATCTGGAACCAATTTATGATAACTTTGCCATCCTTATGGTATTTATTGCTAAGAGAAGTTACAATCTTCGCAGTCTAAAAAAGTATGCTTTCAGACAAACATTAACTTAGCAATAAAGCACCTTCTAAAGAACAAAACTTATCTATACATTTAAAAAAGTTAATGAGTATTTCTTATGATCTCATCCTTTCCAGGCTATTCTAGTTTGAAGAGCAACGGAAAGCCAAAAGACCAGCAGGGGTAGGTCTCCTGACAGGATTAGCACTCTTCTGATTATGTGAGCTTTCATCTGGGTCCCACAGAGCTCCTTCACCTTGGGAATGAAGACTCACTGCAGTCCAGGTACGGAGCTGGGTATTGGGACACTTCAATGCCTCTAAAACACAATCCTTCTCTAATGACTGCTGTGTCTCTTGAAAGGATTCATTAGAGTCATCTTTGTATGAATGCAAGTCATTGCAATAGGAAATGAAGCTTTGTATACAGGGATGAGAGTTCTTTCTTAGTTGAAGAAGCCTTAAAATTCATCTCGTCCATGAAGTTTTTATCTCCGAATTACTTACAAAAAAAATATTAAAAAAAAATATAGGCATGGAGCTGTGGTCAATGGTGGCGTGCTTAATCTCAAACAAGAAAAGCTCCATGATAATGCCTAGGCTCTGAATTCAAGCCCCCAAGCTCAGCACCAAAAAAAAAAACAACAACAACAACAAAACACACCTCACAAACACCTTATCATCCCTCTGGTTTTACTAGTCTTTTCAAGTGAGCCCCATGGGGAAGGAAGGGGTAGCTACTTGGGAATCATCTCACCCTTCTTTCGTCTGGAACACATAAATGGTTCAAATGGTGATTATCCAACAGCTCTGGAAGCCTAGGAACAGGAAATGGAATTGCTGCTGCGCTCTGGCTGGCTGTTCTTCTGTACTACAGACCCGTGGATGTGAACCATCTGGGCTTTCAAAGGTGTTTGGCACTCTAACCCTCCTAATTCTCCATCTTCCCTCTGGCTTGCTAGATCTCTTTCCTCTTGGTAATTCCCTTCCCTACTGAGGTGCTGTTTCACCGCCCTGTTCTTGGAATGGACATTGGTTACTATAGGCATTCTCCCAACACTCACAGCCATAGATAGTGAATGGGAATGGACTTTTTTTTGTTCTACTTCAGAAAACTCAGCTGCATAGCGAGGCAGTGGGTTCTGGGAAGAGTGGGGAGTGACTGTGTGTCAAGAACCATGTATCAGGCCGGGAGTTTGGCCTAGTGGTTAAAGTGCTTGCCTAGCATGCACGAAGACCCGGGTTTGATTCCTCGGTACCACATACATAGCAAAAAGCCGGAAGTGGTGCTGTGGCTCAAGTGGTAGAGTGCTAATCTTGACAAAGTCCAAGGACAGTGCTCAGGCCCTGAGCCCAAGCCCAGGACTGGCAAAAAAAAAAAAAAAAAAAGAACCATGTATCACTGATGGTGGTGGTGCTGTGTCTGTGTGTGAGATGTCATGGGCTTGCACTCACAATGGATGCACCCACATCTTTGTGTATCAAAAGCAAACTCTTGGTTAGTTCTTACTACACAACTGAGCTTCCAGAAACTCAATTCTAGTCTATTAAATCATTTATACGTCTCCCATGAACATAAATTCAATCTTCACAACCCAGTTGCCTGGACTAATGCTAAGAAAAAAATCACTTTTCTCTGCTCTGAGCTCCAATTCAAACATTCTTCCATGCTCTGAAAAAGAGTTGTCTCTTGTTAATTATCAGATTCTCTCTGAAGACAAGGGATGATGACGATCTTTTTTTTTTCATGTCCATTATATTTGTTAAAGTAAATAATTCACAGGATTGTTTTGGGGGAAACATGGTTATGCTCAGGGCCAAAGCTGTGTATGCCCGTGTTGCTGGGGCTGGGAGACCAGCTCTGTGGATACATCTCACTTACCATAAATGCTGTTTTCTGTTTATTTTCTGAGTTGGCATCTTGATAGGAAGTCCTAGTTTACTTCAAACTTGTAAAACTTTCTGCCTCAGTCTCCCAAATTTTAGGAATTCAAGTGTGAACTATCAAGTTATACTGCAGTTTTTTTTTTTCTTTTCTACACAGTCTAGTTGCCTTGGCAGTCCTTTCCTGTTGACTCACAAGCGATTGAACTTAATGATGTTCTATTTTTAGGTACAGTGGGCTGCCGTCTCCCCACTTTCTTAGTTAGCGTGACCTATGGATAAAAGCCAATAGGACCAAATGTTAGCAGTTAATGAATTGAGATGGTGAGTAGATTTGTATTTATTATACCATTCTCTAAACATGATTTGTCTTTGAAAGTTTTCAAAATAAAAAATGTTAGCAAAGGCTCTGCTCTGTCAAAAGTGCGATGTCTGTGTGCAAAATACAAATGTGGGGAGATGGGAATTTCTTTCAAAGATCAGTTTGTATACAAATCTCCAGATAATGGAACTTTGGTGCCAAAATATTGATAAATGAATCATATTACTTCTGAAGCAATTATTAGGGCAAAGCAGTGAAATATGCTGACTACTGAAGGGTACGCAGGGGGTGGGTGAGCTGTTTTCATCCAGATTTTCCCTGTGTTCCTCTATCCTGGGAACCCAGGTTTGTGATAAATAATAATTCTGTTTTATCAGCAAAATACAATGTGTCAATAAAATTTTTCTACTTAGGAAGCTAGACTATGGCTCTTCACATTTGTGAGACACCTCCTAGCTATTCAAGAAGCTGAGATCTAAGAATCATGGTTCAAAGCCAGCCCAAGCAGGCTGGTTAATTACCACAAAACCAGAAGTAGCACTGTGCCTCAAAGTAATAGAGCACTAACCTTGAGCATTAGAGCTCAAGGATAGTGCCCAGGCCCAGAGTTCAAGCCCCAGGGTTCAAGACTGACAAAAATAGTAGTAGTAGTAGTAGCAATAATTCTACCCAAAAAAGACGATGACTGCTCCCTGCTGTCAGAGTGACTCAAAGTCATGCCATAAGCCTCTGCTGTGTCCTATTCCTATAGGAAAAATGTAATGCAGGAGTGATCAAAGACATTAACTTGTAAGAGCCCAAGAAGAGTATAAAGGAAGAGGATAGAAGATAACAGATCTCAAAAGACAGAGGAAAGGAATCCTCAAGAGAGCAAGGCTGGTAGGAAAGGGTATTCTGGGCAGAGATGGAAAATGTGATTTATTTCATAGTTTTAGAGAATTTGGGTAGATAAAAGGCCAACATTTAATACATGTCTAATACATATTTTAAAGCAAACTATGGACTTCAGACTATAATGTCTAGCATACTATCTTTTTCCTCCTTTTCTTATTTTTTAAATCTGGAGCTAAGAACGGTTTTACATTTTTATATCTAACACAAGTAAAGCCTTCCCACGAGAACAGGTGTTCCAGTGTTGAGGACATTGCATCTTGGCTAGAAAAGACTTAAATATTTACTACTCATTCCTTTGCAGAAAAAGTGTTCTAAATAATTTAGGAATGCAATCACATTTCCTCTTCTTGCACCCCTTGGATGTAGGTACATTTACAGATGAGGAGAAGTGGGCTCCACAAACTTAAATAACTCTCAAACTCATGTTGAAATTTGTGCATGGGTCAGGTTTCTCCAGAGAAAGAGAAACAGATCAGATACGCAAATAAGACACACACACACACACACACACACACACACACACACACACACACACACACAGATGATTTCAAAGATGATTGTATAAGCCACCATAATGAGAAGCCCAACATTTTGTCATTTTCAGCATTACTGGGTAATGAGCAGGCCCATGGGAGACGTGATTTTGCACCTCAAATGTACCGGCTGTTTGCTGACAGAATTCTGTCTTGCTAGAGAATGGTCAGGCTTGGTCTATTTCATTCTTCAACTGATTGGTTAAGCCCACTCTCCTTCACCATCACCTGTATGTATTATCAAAGAAACTCTCACATTTAAATGCCAACTTCATCCAAAAAACACCCTCTAGACAACACACAGAATAATATTGATCATGTGTCTGTGCACCATATATAACCCACACTGTTTGACACATAAAAATAGCTCTCATACTGTTTATCTGATTGTAAGAACACTTACTTAATATCTGTAGACAACTTACTAAAGACCATTTTGTTACTATCCTTCTCCCTTCTTCCCCTGCCAAAAACAAAGTATCTCCTAAAACTAGTAATACTGGGCATGAATCTGTAATTGTAGCTACTCAAGAGGCTGAAATCTGAAGATCATAATTCAAAGCTAGCCCAGGCAAGAGAGTCTGTGAGTCTCATCTGCAATTAACTACCAAAACATGAAAACAAAAGCAAAACCCCTTAGAAGCGGAAATGTGGCTCAAGTAGAAGTGTGCTAGGTAGTGAACAAAAATATGCAAGAGTGGTGCCTAGGTTCTGAGGTCAAGCTCCAAGACAGACACAAATAAACGAAAAAAGAGAAGAAAAAAAAGTGGGAGGGGGGAGTGATGGCAGTGGTGGGGAGGTGCAAGAGCGAGGCCTCAATATTTGTATACCCAATGGTATGGACATGGTATGGGAAATATAAATACAGCTACATAGACATAAAAACTTATGACTCTATAGACATAATGTTTTATTACATTGATTAATACGTATCTATGATATACAAACCCTTAGCCTAATTTTGATTATGTTCTAAAAATTAAGTGCCTGTGTTCTTGAATACTTGTTTGTTAAACATGTCCTTTGAAAAATGATGTGAAAATCAATGTTAATAAATTCTTTAATAAAAAAAGGTGAGGGGGATGGCAGTGGGGAGGAGGGAAGAAAGGAAGGAAGGAAGAAGGAAGGAAGGGACAAAGGAAGGAAAGGACTAGTTAATAATGCCTACTAGCTTCTCTCACCCTGATTGCAATGAAAGACATTTTAATTCATAAGTTCCTGAGAAGTTATAACTTACAAAAGTACTTATGACAGTCAATATATACCAGACCTTTTCACAAGATATAGTAATTATTCTTTTTCAAGTACTGATGATTTAACTCAGTGTCTGGAGATCACTTGTCTTAATTTTTTTTATTGGAAAAGTGACACATAAAGAGGTTACAGTTATATAAGTCAGGTAATGAGTGTATTTCCTTTTGAACAGTGTCAACCCCTCCCTCATTCTCACCCAGATTTTCCTCTTCAAACTCTCCCTTATCCTCATTTCCAACAGTGTCTAATGGGTTTCCCAGCTGAATTGGCTCACTTTTTTTCCACTGTTTATTTACTTCCCGTTTCCCTCCCCAAATCAGATAAGCTTACACGCAAGACAAAGGGTACATAAATATTAAAAGAACAAACAAAGAGTGACAGAAGGGAATAAACCAAAGAATCACAAACAGTACAATTAAAAGAACAACCAAAAAAGCCAAACCTCTGTCTTCCATTTCTTGGAGTTTGTTTTGATAAGCATAATTTTATATGATCATATGCATATAGTTATTGAGCCCTTGAGATCTCCTCCTAAGAATGTCCTCTTTTGTTCTCACTGTGTGAAGGTTTAGACTACTGTTTAATTATTAACTTATAATTATTAATTATGTCCAGGTGTAATTATTTGTCTTTTATTACCCACTGGGTTTACTTGTAGATTTATAGGCTCTTTCCTTTTCCTGTTTGGCTGCTGCTGTATGGAGTTCTTCAGCGCTGGCTTTTGTCATAGTTTTGGAAATGGAATCTCATAGACTTATGTGCCTAGATTGGTCTTGAAGCTCAATCTTCTGAATCTCAGCCACTTGTGTAGCTGGAATTACAGGCCTAAGCCACAGTTTTTCAGATTATTTTTTCTAAAATAAAAATTATATATATATTTAAATATAGCATTTTAATATCTCTAGAAGAGGGAGGTCTTATATAGAAAGCTCATTTATAACAACTAAGTTATTGGACATGTATAGTTAATACATATGTAGTTTATATGCCTGTTTATGAATCAATAATCTATCTAAACAGATGTAGCTACAGATGTCTGTTAAAAGCCTGTTTCACATTTTCTAGAGCACAAAACTACAAGGAATTTTCTACCATGTCCCATTTTACCCTCTCACTTCACGTCATTTGCCGATGAAGAAGTAGATGAAGAAGTAGAGATATGGTGTTTTCTGTTCAAACTTTATGAAGCATAATGGTGCCCCCTCCCCGCACAAGAACTTTGAGGAATTCCAGGGTTTTCCTTTGCTCCAACCACACCCTGACTTTTATATATGCTGGCTAAATGAGAAGGTAAATGGAACCAAATAAAACATCATGACTTGAATGAGGTAATGTCAAAAATGTAAGTGTCTGTGTAGGTGTGTTGGGAAAATTTTAATAGTGGTCATAAATCAATATTTTAATTTTCCAAATGGTTTATCTATTCACCCATGAGGTGTGTCTGGTTTGATTTTGGAATGATTTACAACCACTGATGATCATTTAGATTCAGTCACTGATGTAGTTACAGAAATTCAAGAACAGGTGTTTGTGATTCAGCAATGTCTCCAGCATCTAATTTGGTATGCAAGTTAGTACGCAGTGCATCATATTTATAGGAAATCCATTGCATTCATGATAAGGTGATGCTTTCCCCCCTCGGGAAAAAAATCTTAAAGTTTATCAAGGAAATCACTGCATCTTTAAGCCTACGTGTAAGCAAAATTATAATTTAGAGATTATCATGATGATGATGATGATGATGATGTCCCTGTACTTTTCAAATCATCTTGTCATCTGAGAAGGAAAGCGGTGAATCGTTTCCTCTTTCTAAGTCCCTGGTTTTGTTTCCCAGTGTCCTAGTGGGGAGGGGGAGGTAAGGATTTGATGTTTGGGAGAAATGTTAAGTAAAATCTTCTTGGTACCTCAGGGGAGGATCCAATAGGAAAAGGCTAAGGCTTGCAGATTGCTGCTGGATGTTGGGATAAAGGGATAATGCAATCTCCTGGTGACTGCAGACCTTATTCTGGCTTTTAGGCTTGTGAACAAGATGCTAGAATAAGTTGCTGAGCCCTTGCCTCAGGGAGCTCTATCAAGGCTTTAATTTGATTGAACTTGATTGGAGCCTACCACACCTGGACATATTTTTATTCTCCTTTACTCCAGGCTGAATTTGAACTGCTGACTCAGAGGTAAAATGTTCTGCATTCCAAATTCAATCCCAGGAGTCAGTCAAGCTCCTTGCGTATACCATTTCTATTGTGTTGTATTGAGAGATGCAATGTTAAGCGGTTCTGAGGAAAAACATGACATTGACATCAGTGAAGAAATTGACTAGATGGACCCGAGTCCTTCTATTTCATTAAAATAAAGGTGAAAATTAGCTTGTATAGCATAAACCAAAACCAAAAAAGGTGGGCTGTGATCTTTACAAAGAGGGAACAGTTTGATTATATATTTCTACACAAAAGAAACAGATAAATCTCTTTAAAGAGGCTTGCTAGCATCACAATTCATAAACGTGTGTTCAACAGATAGTCTAATTGCCTCATTTATAGTAGGAGAGCATGCTGGTTTGCTTTCATATTATTTATCCATCCTTTGAGTTGGGAGCAGAAAGGGAGCTGGCTTTTCAGTCCTGGTGGTTGCTTGTTGTAAATGTTGCTTCTGTCTCCATGACAGGTGTTTTATTGTCACTTCTGATTGGAATTTTGTTCTGGTCAGTCAGTTGTCTGTCTTTGCAAAGTTCCTGAGCTTCAGTAAAGGGTCTGTGAATATTTTTGAAACCCTTCAATCCTCCTGACTCTTCAAAAATAAACGTGCATGTTCAGCATGCCTTTATAAATGAAGAACACAATTTTGTGATTTAGTCCTGTGCACTGATACACAATAATTTACATCTCCTTAGCATTTCCCTTTCATGTATATTAATCCAAAGGATTCTCACACATTGGTAGATATATAGGGCATTCATTTTTCTATTAGTTCAATCACTCATATGTAAGTACTTCTGGGTCAGGTGTGGGGCTAAGATAGAAATTCAAAACATGAAAATTGCAATCTACCCTGGCACCAGGCTTCCTGTTCCAAACATTTACTGACATTTAAGCACTAAGATTATAGACAGAAACATTGCTACATTTATTTGTTAATTTTAGTTGAAGAAGTTTTCAGTGCACACAGTGATACCAAGTATGCAAAAGAACGGTTGAACAACTTTATTATTTTGTTTTCCCAGCATATATATTTTTTAATTTAATTAATTAATTAATTAATTAATTTATTTATTTATTTATTTTGCCAGTCCTGGGCTTGACCTCAGGGCCTGAGCATTGTCCTTGGACTTTCTCAAGGCTAGAGCTCTACCACTTGAGCCTCAGCACCACTTCCGGCTTTTTTCTGTATGTGGTACCGAGAAATCAAACCTGGGTCTTCATGCATGCTAGGCAAGCACTTAAATCACTAGGCCAAACTCCCGGCCCCCCAGCATATATTTTTACATATGTTTTCTATTATGCTAGCTAGGACCTTCTGCACAATTTAAAAAGTCAATAATAAGGGCCGGTAGTTTGGCCTAGTGGTAGAGTGCCTGCCTAGCATGCACGAAGACCCAGGTTTGATTCCTCAGTACCACATACATAGAAAAAGCCAGAAGTGGTGCGGTGGCTCAGGGTAGAATTCTAGCCTTGAGGAAAGCCCAAGGACAGTGCTCAGGCCCTGAACTCAAGCCCAGTATTGGCACACACAAAAAAAATCAATATCTTTGTTTTCTTCCTAATCTTTAGGCAAGGAGGAAACTTCAGGTATGTTGCTATTAAACACCAATTAAGTTCCTATTATATATGACATTTGTTATGGCTTTCAAGGATCTGTGTTCAGATTAAGGGTAATCCTTTCTACTACTATTTTGCTACATGTATTTATTTACCATACGTGATCTATTTACCGTAAATCACCCTTTCTCCTTTCCATAAAAGCAGATGGAAGCTGACAAGGAGTTGTGGAAATGTTATTCCAATGTAGCTTCCTCCTGTCCAGAAGCACCTGAAGGAGAGGAGACCTTTCTTGTCACAAAGGAAAAGGGGAAAAGACAAGAGAAGAATAACTACGGAGAGAGGGGGTGATTCCCGGCTTCCTTCCTTCCTTCCTTCCTTCCTTCCTTCCTTCCTTCCTTCCTTCCTTCCTTCTTTCTCTTTCTTCCTTTTTTTTTCCATCTGCCTCTCAATAGGTTGAATTCCCCTGGACAACCCACTGTAGACTGTAGTTCACATCAGCCCTGGATAAGCTAAGCAGATAAGTGTTCTTCTGGATGTTTCATCGCCACTCTTGGGGGAGCAGCCCACCAGCAAAGGAAATGGGGTTCATGCTTCAGGTACTGCAGTGCCCGCCTCTTGAGCTCACATCCAGGGAAACGAGGTAAGTTCTGCTGCTTCACAGCTCCTCTCTTTCCCACCTCTTTGTGTTTTCTAGCAACAGCTGTGCTGTTGAAGTCTCAGTGATTAACAAGTTATCAACCATTTCCCTGGAACCTTCTAGAAGTGCCTCCCCTGGGGCACCTGATGGCTCTCTATTTCACAGATGGCTTATCCTTACATCAAGTTCTAACTCGCTGTTCTTTTTTTTTTTTTCCCCTCCTGGGTATATTTTAGAGAGAGAGAGGAGAGAGAGCAAAGAATCTCAAGTCCTATGATAGATGTTTCGTCTTTGTTAACAGAAGCACTAGGTAATGAATCTTTATAATATTAGCTGCTGAACCAGCCTTATCTCTGAATTCACTTTCAGACACTATAACTCCACATTTGCTTGATCTTTCACAAGCAAGCTCGAGATTATTTATTTTCTCTGTGTATATTCTTGGCATATTTCTGCCTAGAGGAAGAGCAAGATCAATAAGTCCTACAGTTTTATTAAGTTCCTTAAAGAACAGGATATGTAATCTGTTGACTGGAGTTGGTTAATCTCCATCCTGGACCAATTCATCTTAGGGCGGTGAATGTATGCCACATGTTCTTCAGTTGTCATTGGTAATATAGTGCTGTCTAACTTCCTAAGCTTATTTAAAGAGGAACTGTTGCTCTTGGCCACCTGTCAATGCCTTTTGGTGTAGCCTAGTACAGCACATGTTAAGGAATGTTTGCTTACTGCATTGTTGTGTCTCTTTAGCTTGTTATCATTTGCTCTCTCTTTTGTTTCCTCCAGTGCATCCTGTGTGTCAGCTATCCCAGCTGACAGTAAGAAGTAAGTGAGAAATCACTGTGAATGTAGCCAGTTTCACTCTCCCTCTGAGATCCATGGACAAAGGTTTAAGACAAAATGAAACAAATCAAAGTGCCTTACTAGGGGAAATTCTCCAGCAGTTTGGACAAACCCATTTACCTGAGAGATCTTTGAGCTTCCTAAAGTCTCTTCTTAGGCAGCTGAGAAGCAATTTACCCTTTGCTCTCTCAACAGCTTTCCTAAACATTGACTGCTCTCTTTCAGTTCCTTTCTTTTACCTCATCTTCTTTTATGGTATAAAATCTTCTCTTCGGGAGCTGGAAGTATGGCCTAGTGGTAGAGTGCTTGCCTAGCATGCACAAAGCCCCTAGTTTGATTCCTTGGTACCACATACACAGAAAAAGCCAGAAGTGGTACAGTGCTGGCCTTGAGAAAACTCAAGGACAGTGCCCAGGCCCTGAGTTTAAGTCCCAGGACTGGCAAAAAAAAAAAAAAAAATCTTCCCTTTATATTCCCTCAGTGAAACGGAAAATAACTTCTTGCCAAGTCATCCAACAAAATGAATTTCCACTCCTGTTTCCATTAGCCTTTCTATTTTCTAATACTTAAAAATATGGATCCATTGTGCTTTATTTTATTTATTATCTTGACTTAGTTGTTCAAAGTGGTTTCAATTCAATATGTTATATGACTATAATGCATCTAGATCAATCTCTCTTCCATTGTCTCCCCTCCTTCCCATCTCTCCAAACTCCACCCATCTGTCAAGTTACCTGGTTCCATTTTCACATATGTACATTGAAAATTATGAGTGGTTTTCCATGAATGAAAGATCGTCTCTCATCTAGTCAAAGTCTAACTGTTTTTCTATCCACCTGATGTAGTTTCTTTCTTGGCTTTAATAGAGATGTTGGGCCATTTTCCTTTCTGTACATTTTGTTTGATCTCTTGATCTTATAAACACTGCCTTTAAATTCTTTTTCCCTTTTCCTCCTTGTTGCTCTAGACACTGTTCTGTGTTTTTTTGTGTTTTTTTGTTGTTGTTGTTTTTTTTCTTCCCTAGCCAATCTTCTGGAAGAACCACTGACATTCATATTTCCTTTTCCCCTACTCATTTATTGCTCAGCTGACAACAATTTGTCTTCTGTCTTCAAACAGCGGTGAAATTATTTCCAGCAATTAACTTTGTATTACTAAATCCAGTGGATATCTTTCAATTTCTTCAATTATTTGACACTGTTAACAATTTCCTCCTTGTTACAATCTCTCCTCTTTTGACTTTCACATTTTTCTTCTCTGATTTTCCTATACGCTCTCATTGCATTCTTCTCAGTCCGCCTTCCCGACTCCCTTTCCTCTGATCCTTCCAAAATAGGCGTTCTTAACAATGCTGGGTATATTTTTCCCACTCTGCCTCCTACCATCATTTACATATGGCTGATTCATGAATCTATATAAAGAGTATATTCTTTCCAGAGAGTGGCTCTTACTCATTAGAATATCTCTTAGTCATCAGAACTCAACAGGCTTCATAGTTTCTGACTGGCTTTCTTTCTAGGCCTTATACTCTGCTTCAGTATTTCTTATGGAATAGTACTGTGGAGACCAGAAGAAAATCTGAGTCATCTCTACCTTTTCTCCCTTTCCCAGCACATCTCTGTATGTATTATCTCCTAAATATAACATCATTACTTTTATCCCCATGATTATTGACTTGTTTACCTCATTGCTTATGTAGATCACTAGCTATTCTCTCGTGGTTTATAATCTGACCACCCCAAAACTAAGAAATTATACCAAGAATTTTTCTTCTAAATTGTATATTCCCAAAAAACTTAGCTTGGATTATGCAAATTCAATAAAACTCATGACTTTTTTTAATGAATTTGGCAAGGGGATCCTAAAGTACAGAGACATAGCTTAGCAAAGAAAACAACCAAGAAATTTGCAAAAAATAACTGTACAAAAAGCCATGCCAAAGGTTACTCCCTAATCAGTGGACAGCTTTAGGGCTAGACAAACCAACAAATGATATATAACAAAAAACCCAGAACAAAGCCACTCTTTAATGGAACTGTAATAATCTTTGACCGAAGTGCTATACTTTCTAAGTGCATTGAAACGTGTTTCAAATGGGAGGAATTTAAAAAGAAGGAACAAATAAGCACAACATATTGAAGGACAGGGAAGACTGAGGTTTGGGACATAGGCTATCTATCAGTAGCTAGAATTCAATGCCACAGCCATTCAGAGTCATATGACCCTTATGCAAGGGTCAGAAAAGGCAAAGACACTCTTGCTGAGGTCACAGCACCCCTAACACTATTGCCTCAACACTATTGTCTAGCATAGGAATGTGGAGACCAAACCTCCAATTTCTTAGTTCTTCTGCCATTGATGCTAAGGCCAATTGTTTCTATCTCCCTACCCTCTTCCAAAGTTGCACAAGCATGTCCTTCTGTCTGCATACAAGCCTTATCTTTAACCTTGCTGACAAAGAAGTCTGGGGAATTCAACTCTTCAATATGTAGTCCCTGTAATCCAGAGGAGAACAAGAAAAGGAAATCAGTGGATACTAGCCCTGTGGCAACCATGAGTCACAGAGGGCATTAAAGATCCATGGAGCGGGGCTGGGAACGAGGCCTAGTGGTAAAATGCTTGCCTAGCATGCACAAAATCCTGGGTTTGATTCCTCAGTAATACAAACACAGAAAAAAACAGAAGTGGTGCTGTGGCTTAAGTGGTAGAGCACTAACGAGCCTTGAGAAAGCTCAAGGATAGTGTTCAGGCCCTGAGTTCAAGCCCCAGGACTGGGAAAATAAAAAAAGAAGCATGGAGGAAGAAGGAAGAAAGATATGCTCAGGAGCCAGTGCTGAGACTCAAATCCTTGCCTCACATGTATACAAATGTTAACTGAAACAGATAAAAGGACTTTAGCTTTAGGAAGAAAATTTAGGAAAAGAGTCTTCTAGTTAGACGCTAGGGGATTTTATGATAAACAAGATAAAACATTTTAACTGTGGGAGAAATGATGGAGGGATTCAACTATATTTAAATTAGGCTTTTTGATTGACCCCAGAAAGCTGAGGCTCATTTTGGAACCTGTAGTTGTACAAAGGGTGCTAGTCTCTGCCACATGTGATATTGAAAGATTGCTAGTAAATAAAGACTAATGGAAAGTGGGAAAAATTAAATAAATAAATTTAAAATACTTATGTATTAGAAAATGTTACAAACGAAGTGGAAAGATGGACATCTTTGTCACTCATCTTACCAACATTTACTAGACAAAATATATAAAGAACTACAATCAACTGAAAGCTCCTAAAGGGAAGATTTTATGCCATAAGAGAAGATGAGGCAGAAGAAGAGAGGCAAATGGCCTGTAAATATCAAAAAGCCACCTCATCTCCTCAGCAGTCAGAAAAAATGAAGCATGATCAAGTTACAATGCTATCTTTACTGTATTGGTAGATATTAAAAAATAGGTACTGGGTCATCTCTGAGATCTCTTGCTTACTCATCACATATTTGTATGTTATTTCTTCAAAAAGATAACCTGAACCTACTTTTTCTCTCCTCCATTTCCCTTTGTCCCTGCTTTACTTAACAAAGTATTAGAAGGAAGAGGAATGAACAAGACTCATTATTTCTTTGTTATTTCTTCATTATTTTTACAGGGAAGGACGGCTGCGGGTCTGTGCTTACTTAAGCAGTTAGAGCTTCTCCATGTTGCATTCACATATAGTGGCAGCTGCCTTGGGAAGCATGAAGGGAATTTTAAAATAGTACTTTGGAAAGATAAATTTGAACATAACTTTGAAAAACATGTTGACATTCTCTTGGAAATCTAAACCCCTACAGTTCAGTAATCACAGAAACTTCGTGCACAGGTTTCAAGGAAATAGACTTGTAATAAAGACTTTACAATTGGCATGAATCGGAGGGAATTCATTAGAAATAATTATCACACAAGTAAATCTACATTGATGTATTGGAATATTATATAGCAGTAAAAATGAGTGATTCATTTCTGTGTTGAGTAACATGTAAATCAAAGAAATCTACTCTTCAATTTACAAAGTTGCTTCTCCAACTGTTAATTGTAGGACAGGATTAAGGTGATACTCTAACACACAGAAAATAAGCAGTGTTTGAAAGTTATACACATGTAATACAACTGATTTTACAAAAACAAGGCAAACACAAAATTCTTAATAATGCTACTGGTTGGTAGATGCGTGGTGAATGATATAAGAGAGAAATACATAGATGTATCCATATTTTCAAGCCATGTTTGTGGAGCATTCATCTTATAAGCATTGAATATATTGTATTTTATAGCGCAAGCTATAAAAATATGCATGTGAAATACATAATATTAAAATGTATGGACAAAAGATTTGCATTCTAAAATGTTCAGCTTGTTTAAGAGTAAGAGCTATCATTTTCCCATATCTATTTCATTATTCATGTTCAGTATTTAAACCATGGTGTGAAAGAAAACCATTTTCTTACCTACTCCATTTACCTATATCATATATGTGGCCACACATTAATATTTGTTCAATGCCAGAATGCTGGGTGCCCTGAGAAACATTGATAAAGAAAGTAAATCAAGTCTCTGATTTACTAAACTGGAGGAAACACAACATGCACTGAAAGGCACGTGGGGATTTCCTGAGCCGACCTCCAGCAGGGGAAAGAGAGCTGCGAAAATGACAGGGCTGAGTCAGGATCCCTCACTCTGGCTTTGGTTTTCTTTGAAATTTTACATCATTTCACTCTTAGCAGTAGCAAGTAAATAGCAACAACAAAACCCAAACCCAAATCAAAATGAGATGAAAGAGCAAGCGGCTCCTGACCTCTTTCATCCTCCATAACCTTCTCACGGCTCTTTGCGGAAGGCCCAATATACCTTTGCACACAAGGCCTCTGACCTTGGGGCCTATGGTTTTTCTGTCTGTCCAGCCTCACCTTCAGTCACAGTCTTGACCTCCATCTGCCCTCTTCCTTTATCTAAGTCAAGCTCCTCTTCCTCCCTGTGGGTACCTTGGTAAGTCCCACTGCTGAGCAACCTTTCTGTGCCTACACTCAAGCTCTTCACTCTTCCTGGAAACCTCACCTACTCCATTTTCTCTCAGTGACCCTTCATAGCTTAGTGTTGTCCCATCCTCTATTCCGAAGCTGCCTTGGGGCCTCTAACTTTTTAATGGAAGTGATAGTGTTCTTATCAAACTTAATTGTCCTACTTTTCCTGTTATGCTTACATTCTTTGAAATAAAGCTTGTGTCTGTTTGCTTGTTTGTTAGTTTCAATGATGCAGTGTTGTTAAATTCTTAGCATGGGACTTCATAGGAATTCTCTGATTTCAATAATATCAAGTTGGGATGGGGATAAGTCATTCTCAGTGTCTTCAGTAGCAGTCTCCATCCGGGTCTCACACTGATTTCTTGGACTGGGATGGAAAGGCAGGAGAATTTCCTCCATTCTTCACCTAATGGATTATTTATTTATCTATTTATTTATGTATAAAGTTATATATTTTCAGTTTGAGGGCTTGAACTCAGGGTCCAGCCAGGCACTGTACCCTTTGAGGCATTTCTTTTTGTATTCATTAGTTTTTCAAATAGGGTCTAATTTTTTAAATTGCATTTTATTGTAAAGGCAATGTGTAGAGGAGTTACAGTTACATTCTTCAGGTAGTGTGGGTACACGACTTCTTGAACATTGATACCCCTTTCTATGTTTTTGTCTTCCTATCCTCCCAATCCCGTCCCCTCCCAATCATTTTGATTTCCCCCTTCCCTTCCCTATTTCATATATATATATATATATATATATATATATATATATATATATATAATGTACCAGTCAGATACTAGGCCTAATTTTGTTCTGGGCCAGTCTGGACAGTAATCTTCCTATTTGCACTTCCTACATTGCTAGGGTAACAGGCATATACCTCAGAGCCCATGTTTCACTGGTTGAGATGAGTTTTCACCAACTTTTTGCCCTGGCTGACAGTGAACCATGATTCTCCTCATCTTCATTTCCTGTATAATGAGGATTACACAGTGCTCAGCTTCTGTATTTTTGAGACAGCATCTCTCTATGCAGCCCTATCTTGCCATGCATTTGAAATCCTCCTGGCTCTGCCTCTGGTGTGCTAGAATTAGAGACATACACCACTATGCCTGGCAACTAGTGGACTCCTTAAAACACTTCTTCAGGAAACCTATCCACTCTCCAGGCTGGATGGATTTCCTCTGTGCTCTTCCTAGCACTGTCTCCTGTTCTATTGCCACTGAGCACACATTTACTCCAATTGGTAACAATCTTTAGATAATTTTTCCCTCTCCTACTGTACTACAAGCTTCATGACCTAGGAATCAATTCTATCTTTGTTCATTATTGCTTTTGCTTTAACTAAGATAGAATAAGCTTCCAAAAGGCATTTGAGGACTGCTAGAATTCAGGACCCAAGCAACAGAGGATACACAGCCTAATACACCAGCCAGGGCAGACAAGGCCTGCCCAAAGCTTTCCATGGTGACTAGAAAGGGAAGTGAAGATGGAGAAGACAGCATGGTGCGTGTGGCAGGGACTGTTCCCTCTGCCTTCTTGGACCAAGGACTTATATCTAAGTCTAAAGGAAAGAGGTTTATAAACAGTGTGGACCGCTTTACAAGCAGGAGACTTGGATCAGGAGATGTTCTGCTGTGTGGGCTAGGTGAAAGAGTTGCAGCTGTCTGGGTGGTGAGGGGATTTGATGTGCTTCAGAGTCCGGTGTGGGGCTTCAGCTATAGTGGAAAGGGGCAAGCAAGGGCAGAACCCAGAGACAACACTTCCTGCTCAATTCCCTCCTTCACATCTGCCAGGATGTCGGTAGCCAGGCACTGACCTCAGCTGGTTTTGGGGAGGGGTACTTGTCAGTAAAGAAAAGGAGCTGGAGGAAAGGGCTGGGTGAAGCAACCTCATGTGTTTTGTGAGTATAAAGCAGAAACCATAGACATTCTGGATGCATGTAGATGAGAAAGCAGTGGAATTAGAGGGATTTACAAATTTTAAGTGTTGATCCCTTTTTATTTGTCAGTTATTGGGGCCTGGGAGAGTCAGAATATGGTATAGTACTTCCAGCTAAGAACTTGCTGCTGAATTATTTGATGTTTTATACTGGTCTCAGTTCTAATCTTTAGTGCTGTGTTTTACTGATAAAATTTACATAGCTTATAACTTGACTTGTAAAAGGGGCCCTTTATTCTGGCCATCTGGAAGTAGTACAAATTATTGATGCTAATTGTTCCTCTTCCGTATCCGATCTTCCTGATCCTCCCCATTTTCAGTCTTTGTTGATACACAAGACCATCGTTAATATTTCATGTTACCGGAGGTGGCCTCTAGGTCTTCATTAAGTGAGCCTCCACTGGCGAATGAATTCGTTAAATCTGAGAGAGCAGGGGTATTTATTGCTTTGATTTTTTTTGCTTGAACTGGGCTATATTTTAATATATTCTGCTATCAAGCCTGTTTTTCAAAATCTAGCATCTGTTAGACTTTTCTTCACCTGAGATTTTCAGTTTAGTTGCGGATAACAGCATCAGCATCACTATCCTTTAAAAATGAAGCCCTACTTCTAGATGCAGTGTACAAAGGTGGGAAGGTTTCCCTCTCTCTCTCTCTCTGTGTGTGTGTCTTCCTTTCTTTCTCTCTCCCTCATATACACACTTCAGGCTTTCTCTGTATAATGAAAGTGAGGATCAGAATTTAATGATGCAAAGATAGGTCACTCCAAGGTGAGGAAAATCTCATGGTGCACTTTCAAAAGCTCATCAAAAAATAAAAACAAAACAAACAGACAGAAAGGGCAGAAGAAGATGGGAACATAGCAAGAAGGGGAAGATACTAGACCAAAGTTGAACAATCCCTGCAGGAAAAGAGGTCCAGACAAGACTTGTGTGTTTCCAGTACAATTTCTGAGTGTGGAAAAAGTAAAAAAAAACTTGTTCAGACTAATTTTTTTTATATCTTTGACCTTTCTATCCATCACTAACCTACATATTCCTTCCTTGACGTGTGTGTATGCTTGTGTGTGTGTGTGTGTGCACACACGCGCACACTCGGGCAAGTGTGTATCTACATGACAGCTGAGAAAAAGCATCAAGTATCTATTAGAGATATCAACTGGTGGTCTTTGTGATACTGTAATCCTAGATACTCAGGACGCTGAGATCTGAGGCTCAAGGGTTGAAGTTAACCAGAATGGGAAACTCTATGAGCTATTTATCCCCAATCAACCCCCCAAAAGCTGGAAGAAGAGCTGTGGCTCAAGTGGTAGAGTGCTAACCTTGAGTGAAAAAGCTAAGGGACAACCTGAGTTCAAGACCCAGGACAATAATACACACACACACACACACACACACACACACACACACACACACACACACACACTGCATGCCTGTAATTCCAGCTATGCAGGTTGTCTTGTATGTAGGAGAACTGTGGTCTGAGGTCAGACATGGCAAAAAATGCAAAACCTAACATGAAAATACCTACAACGCATAAGGGCTGGAGTATGGCTGAACTAGTCAAGCACCTGCCTAGTAAGCACAAGTCCCCCAGTTCAAGCCTCAGTACCACCCAAAACACAAAGTAAACAGAACAAAACAAAAGGAACACAGGGCCAATAGTCTCCCTCATTTGTCATAATCAGTAGAAACCTTGGGCTCTCCTAGCAGAGATTCACAATAGAACAAAATCTAGATATATAAGGCCATATAGTATGACGCTAAATGTAAGGACCTCCAGGATATAGAAACAAAAGCCATATAATGAGTGATTGTTGTCCTTGATGTACTATGTTATCTCTCATCTCTTTTTACTGTCCCTTGGTTATCTCATATTGTTACAATATTTCACCTTGTTATCTGATATATTTTATATATGCTTAGTTGGTTGTTTGAAATAGGAGGGGGAGGGGAGAAATGGGAAACAGGACATGAGAAAGGGTATCAATATTTGTGAAGTAATGTATCTGATGAATATAATGTAACCCTTCTATTAATTACAATAAAAATATATGAAAGAAGAATAAAAACAAAACAAACAAGAAGCAAGGCCCTTAGACTCACAGGTCTCAGAGGGGTATACAGTCATACAGATGAAAATGAGAATAGTTTTATTTATGCTAATTCAACTGCTCCAATGAATGTTTGGCCTGTCACTTCTTAGTTTTCTGAAAATACTGGTGTATTGCATGTTCTGTGTTGGATCCAGAGGTATCATGAAGCCCTACAGATGGCTCTTGTTATATCATTTTAATTTTAAGGTTTCTACAGAAGGAAATTTACTAGTACATTCTAAAATGAGTTTTTTTCACTTCCTTTGTAGCTGTACCTACCATATAATTTTTGTCATCAACAAATGGAAATACAGTATAAACCCCACTGAATTTTATTCCCACAGTGTTAGTTTTCATTTTTTGTTCTATTTCTGTGCTCGAATTCAGGTTCTGGGCATTGTCCCTGAATTTATTTCCTCATGACCAGTGCATTACCACTTGAGCCACAGTTTCAACTCTGTCTTTTTGGTGGTTACTGGAGATAAGAGTCTCATGGACTTTCTTGCCTAGACTGGCCTCACCCTTCTCAGCCTCCTGAGAAGGTAGGATTACAGGTGTAAGCCAATTCCCAGGTTTATAGAATGTAAATTATCATAACACTCCATGGAATGGGATTACCACACTTTCTTACCAATTTTTTATTGATGGCTATTTAAATAATGGCATATGTTAAACACTATCAGATGGGCAATTTTCCAACTGGGTTCGTCCAAATTGCACAGGAGTATTGAGCGATCAGTTCTCTTGTTGGGATTATGCAGTTACTGTGTTTTCTCAACGGAGCCTCACCAAGCTGGCTGAGAGGTCCCATCTCTGAGCTCACTTCTGCCATTCTACTCCTATGTCTCTTGAGACTCATCTCCTTCCATGCCTTCTCCATCAATGAGAAGCCCAGAAACAATGAAGACATTTCCAGGGAGCCTTGATTTCGATCTACCTCATGAGGCTTAGATTGTGATGCAATTTATTGTTCCTCAGACTGAGTCTCATTCTTGAAACACGGGACAGAAAAATTCACCTTTGAAATTAAAAACAACAAAAAAAAAGAGGGAAGCCAAGTTCATTCCTCTACTGGGGATGTTGAAAGGAAGTACCATACACTGTGGCTTAAAATAACAGAAATCTGTCCTCTTAAAGTTTAGAAAGGCAGACATTGGCATTGAAATGGCAGTGCAGAGGGGTTTGCTCCTCGCTCCTCTCCTAGTGTCTGGTTGTTGTATCATCTGGCATCCATCCAAACTCTGACTCTATCTTCACAGGTCATTTTCCCTGTGACTCTCTGTCCAAATCCCCCTGTCCCTTTTTGGACACCAGTGAAATTAGATTTAAAGACCCCTTTATCTAGCATGATCTCATCTTGATGTGATTTATATGCCTTTCTAATCAGGACACATATACATTCTAAGTAGGCATTCATTTTGGTGTGCCTTCATTTAATCTGGTACATAAACTAATTGGCTGGACTTAGGAGGGGATTTTAACTCTCCCCAATTTTAGTGGATATCTCTTATTAGTGGTTTGAACTGGTTAGATAAAGTAATAGAGAACCACAAAAAGATTTTTTTTTCTTATTCTGTTCTTGTGATGGGAAATGAGGCAGATGGTATGGGGCAGGTACTGTGACCTGCAGTGCCAACCTGAGCCAGGTGGTCTGCTTCCTGCTCAGTGGCCCTATGCATGTGGGTTCTGACCTCATCCTCACTCTCTCACAGTCACGGGATGGGTAAAAGTGATTGCTCCTTTATATAAAGCTTTCTGCTTAAATCTTGTTAATTGGAGCCAATTTATATGCCAGGGTGTTTGAAAACTGAGGACCTTTTAGCTTTTTTTTTTTTTCTTAAAGCAGGAAAATTGTTGTTCTAGGGAAATTAGGTTTCAGTTAGTAAAGAAGAAAAAAAAATGGATGTTGCCCAAATCATTTAGAATTGTTCACTGAATTTCCCAGTGTATCAGAACCAAAATTTGAGTTCTCAGTGAAGAATTAAGATTTTTAGAAGGGACCAACCATAATCTAGGTATCATACAGACACGCAATATGCCCAAGACCTGGCGTTCTCCACCTGGCCAGAAATATCTATTCACTGGCAAAAAAAAAAAAATAATGTTTGATCTGCTTCTGAGATCCCTATGTCTCAACACTCCCTTTAGGAAGATCTTGTTTTATAGATTTATTTCAGCTGAGGAAATACAGATTCCTCTTTAGCTCCCTCCTATTGGTCACCAAGGTTTGTCAGTTTCCTTAATATAATTCTTAACTTAGCTGACTTCCCAAAAGTGGTTCTTATAGTCCTGTAACACTAGGTTGTTAGGTAAACCTGAGATGGCTAGAGGGCTTGGTTGTTTTTTGTTCTGCTTTTTTTTTTTTTGTCTGAGAGATAAAGTTAGAGAGAAGAGAAAAGCCTATTCAATAGTTTTCTTTTTCCTTTTTCGCCTTATTTACTTGGTTTGGGGTTGGTTTATTATTATGTTACCTCTCTCTAAAATTAGCCTAAACCTCTTAGTGGGCAATTAATTCCAAAGATGGGCTCTTAAAAATGGTTTGCCTCAGATTCCAATCGCAGCTTGTCTTTCCTCTCTCTGTTCCTTCTCCTTTGATTCTGACATCGTCATGTGACTGCATCCTTCAGTCGTGGACTCTGGAATCCAACCGAGGTTTGGCTTTTCTGTATTCCTTTTTTCTTTGTTCCTGGCCATGTCTGCGAGGGACTTCTAAAAGCAGGAAGAGGCCCAGCATTACACCTTTCCCCAGACTGCATGCAGCATACTAATGCCTGCTCCCTTGGCCCTAGTAATTGCAGATGTGGACTGTTTATGCCAGTGATGAAAGCCGGTGAACAGCTGCAGCTGCTGGGCAAAAGATAATGCTGGAATGAGATATGTCAAAGTGGCTTGCTCAGGCCTTCAATTAACTTTGCTTGCTGCTCTTCCTTCTCTTTCCCATTACGGCAATCGTCCCACCCCAGGGTTCCTCAGTCTCTTTTCTGAGACTTCCAGTGGTTTGTTACCTTCATTGAGTCTCTGGAAGGAGGGGAGAATGGAGGGGATGTGGCCTGACGTGGCTTGGAGGCAGAGGCAGGGGTAGGAATAGGAGGCCGCAAGTGCCATGGCTTGAGTTTATGACATATCATGGCTGCTCTTACGACCACTGCTTTGGGCATGTCTGAGTTTCTAATTGAGTTCCAGATTCCTCTTCTTCATGCAGTCCTGGATGCTGCAAAGCTGCTGATGTTATGCTCAGCTTACTGAGCTGCCTGTGGGGATTAAGATCATGTGCAGGGAGAGCAGAGCGGCTCCCCAGCCGCCTCCCCTGCACAAGTGGAACAGCGTTCATTGATTGCCAGTCTTTTATTCTTGCTTTGCCATTCTTTTCCCTCCCTTATCTGGCAGCAGTACAAGTAGCTATTTGTTCCTCTTATACCTTGCCATCCTGGACTGAGATAATTCACCTTTCTTTCCCTTTCTTGACAGACACAGAAGTAAGGACAAAACTTAGCAAGCTGACCCCTTGGCTGTGCCTCACCTGGCTCTGCTCGGAGAAGCCTGGACAAGGCGGCTCAGAGAAACTAGTGCGGGACTGCATGAGTGGTTCATCCACTGGTGTCTCCAGTCAGTGGGCCCCCCTCCATGATGTGACCCTATGACAGCCTCCTTTGAGGGTATTGATTTCTGGATGCTCAGAAGGCTGGTGGAATCTGCAGGCAGGTCATTGTTTTTTAATCTTAGAGGAGGAAAAGCTACATACCAACCCTGTTGAGAGCTGCCAGTCTCTTTCCTGACTACAGAGAGTTTTATGGATTCTCCTATATTCAATAGCTGCTGAGACTTAGAAATGACATTAGATGTGATAAAAATTACACAGGAATGAGACCCAGACTCTTGCTTTCTGGAGGCTCAAAACCTAGGGGGAGAATAGAATAAGGTATTTCTTTAGCAACTGATCGACGGAATAAAGGGTAGCAATTCTACTTTGGGGATTGGGTGGACTAAGCAACGATAATCACTCTGACTGCTACAGGACTAAGAAGCTCCTGAAGGTGGTGGAATGTGGAAAGGTTCTTAGAGAATTCATATAATTGTAACAGGAAAATCTGTGCATGTATGTGTGTGTATGGGTGCACTTGTGCATGTGTGTGCATGCGAATGTGTGTGTTGTGGGGGGCGGTTTGGAAGCAGATGGATAGAGAAAGGATATACCAGATGGGAAGTCAAGAAGAAGACCATTCTACCTCTTCCTCTTCCTCCTTCCTCTCTCTCTCTCTCTCTCTCTCTCTCTCTCTCTCTCTCTCTCTCTCTCTCTCTCTCTCTCTCTCTCTCTCTTCTCTCTCTCTCTCCAACTGTCTCTGTTGCCCTCTCCCTTCCTCCTCCCTCTCTCCATCTCTCTGTCTCTGTCTCTGTCTCTCATTCTGATTCAGGCTGCTATAACAAAA